>NW_004086124.1:0-93232 GCF_000220395.1 Ichthyophthirius multifiliis
ATATATTAAAATTAAAAAAAAAAAAAAAAAAAAAAATTTATATATAAATTTTTTTATTTTTATCTATATATATTTTTTATAATATAATTTTATATTTTGTTTAGAAACTAAATTTATATATGTATTTTATGACCGATTAAAATTATAATTTATATAAAGTTAAATTTAATTTTTTTTATTTTATTTTTTATATAGAAATCATTTTATATTATTAAAAAAATAAAAAAATTAAATAATTTTATATATAATAACATTCGAATTATTTTTAAAATAATATTATTTTTATTTAAATAAATATTTTTTTTTTTTAATTTTAATTATTTATTATAATATGATCTATTTATAATATTAAATATAATCAACAAAATGTTAATAAGAATTTTTAAATTAAATTAATTACAATTTTAATGAATATATGATTTTCTTTTTTTTAATATTATTTTATTATTATTATTTTAAAAATATTCTTTATTATATTAATAGAATGAATAACATATTTTAAGTAAAATTAAAAAAAAATATATAATTAAATATCTTTTTGGAAGAAAAAATGTATAAATTTAATAATTATATAAAATAATATATTTATATTCATTATATTATTTTTTATACATAATTTAAAAACTTGATATTAATTTTTAAAATAATAAATTACCTATATATATTTAGTTTCTTTAATTTTAATTTATTTTCTTGTTATTTTAAATTGATAATTATTTTTTTCTATTATTATTTTTTTATATATTAATTTCATAGTTAATTTTTTCTTATATATTTATAAATTATAGAAATCAATTAATAAATATCAAGGATTTTAATATTATGCAACAATATTATTAATAAGATGATTTCATTAATGCTAATTATTAAAATACACAAAAAAAAATATTCATATTAAATTTATTATTGTTTTTGTTATAAAATTTATATTAATAATTTAGAAATTAATATAGAGTATTAATTAGTATTAATTAATTATAAAAATAAATAATTAAATAAATAAAAAATATTCATAAAAAATAATCTGGTACATTACTAGACATTTTAGTTCCTGCTCCTTTCAATTAATCCTTAATATTTAAAAATTAAATTAAGCTTGATATAAATTCTATATAAAATAATATATAAATAAATACCTTAGAAGCATCAAAAGTTTTAAAATTAATTTCATTATTATGTTTTATTTACATTATAGAACCAATATTTCCACATCTATATATAAATTAAAGCTTTCATATTATATATAAAATAAAAACCTATAACAATAATTTGGACAAGACCATACTGTAACACAAGATTCATCCCAAATTTATTTATATCCTTCCATAATTAATTGATGTGCTCTTATCATTTTATTTAGGTTATTTATTTATAAAAATTAATTAAAAACATCTTATCCAAATGTTTTTCCATGCCCCCTTTAATTTTCTTTAAATCCTTTAGTATTTTCTTCAGGGTCATTCCATAACAATTCGCACATTTCTCCTTAGGCAGGTATTTCTTTAACTCTATCTAATTATCTAATCTTTGTTTTTTTTTATATATTAATAAAGCTATATATATTTACATCATCTAAGTTTTTAACATCAGAAGCAATTCCTCCATGTGTACAAAATATTTTATCGTCAATTAGTGCCGAAATCGTCATATATTCAAAAACTTCGGTTATATATCTCCATACATTTAAACTTCCATATTTTCTTAAACATTCATCATAAAAACCAAATACTTAAGTAATAATTTTACTTTCATGATTTCCTCTTAAAAGAGTTATTCTGTCTGAATATTTTATCTTTATTAATAGAATTGTTTTAAAAATAATAATAATTTAAAATATTTTATTTTTATTAATATTATTGTTTTTATTTTTTATAAATTTGAAAAAAATAATTATTAGCTTAGAATATATATTTTTTACTTTTAATGCAAATAAGAAAATTATCGTTTCTATACTATGATGTCCTCTATTTACATAATCACCTTTTTATTTTAATAAAAAGTATATAAATTTTATATTTTTTTTATTTTTTTTCTGTAATTTTCTTATATTTATTTTTTAAAAAAAAAAATTAAAGAAAAAAAAAAAAAAACATATTAAAATGTAATATGTCTTTTTTAAAAAAAATTAATTTTTATGCTTTTTGTACCAAGAAATAAATAATTAATATCAGGACATAAACCACCGTTTTTAAATAATTCTAATAAATCATAAAATTATCCATGTATATCACCACAAATCTTAAAATTTTGTGAATATTTTTAATTAAATAGTTATATTTTTGTGCTTATTTTTTATTTTCTTTTTTACTGTAACTGGAGAATCTATTCTTTACACATTACTTTCTTCTATAAAAACTTCTCTTACCCGTGCACATAATATTTTTACTTCGTTTTCTTTTAAAAGTTCACCGTTTTGCAAAATATTTAACTGTTTATCAATATCATTTTACATTTTTTCTTATTTTCTTTTTAAAAAGATTTGTATTGTTTTAAAACTTTAATATTTTTTTTGCTTTAAATATTTAAAAAAACAAAAAAACAAAAAAAAAAGTAAATTTTATCAAAATTAGAAAATAAAAATAAAAGAAAATAGAATAAAATAAAATATCAAAAAATTAATATTAATTAAAATAAAAAAAAAGGAAAATAAACTCATAAAATATACCAAGAATAAAAAAAATTAAAATGGAAATAAATTTCTCAAGCATATCTCTTAGTCAAATAATCTAAAATCTAAGTTAAAACTCTAAATAAGATTTTACAAAAATTCCCTAATATGATTTATCTTTATATGAATCCTATTAAAATAATAAAAACATTCCTAAAGACAGTAATAGAATTATCGAATTTATTTTTTGCAAAAACCGCTTATACGAATTAACTTGTGAGTAATTAATATATTATATACTAGCTTATATTCTAGAAAATAACTCACAAGAATTCCAGAAATATCTAAATTAATATTTAGAAATAGAAGAGAATGCGCCTTTATCAATCCGAACAATATCTGAATTAAAAAAGTATGAAAAAGATGAAAAAACCTATTTTTTTTTTAAATAAAACCTTAAAAAATTCAACCAAAAATGTTATATTTAAAAAAAACCTGAAATAAATACTAAAATTTAGCAATAATTTTCTATTCCAAAAAGATTTGACAAAAACGAAATTGTTGTTAAACTTCAAGAACTTTTGTCTTAAAAAAACAAGTAAAAAATTCAATTAGATGGATTTCTCACAGAAAATCTTGAATAATAAATTCTAGAATATTAAAAAGCAGAAAATTTATATCCCGATGCTTTGATAACCCCCTAATTAATTTCTCATTTATAAAATATACCTAGTTAACCATAAAAAATATAATAGAAATTTAACCAAAATGACCTTTAAAAACTTCTTAATGTGCAAAATATTATTGGAATCACTTTTTAAAAACAAATAAATAATTTCAAATTAATCATTGGACCCTAAAATATCCCAAATATACATTTTTAACATTTAATTTTATGCTTATAAGTATATTTAGATCCCACAATTAAAGTCAAAAACATAAGCTTTTCCTTAGATCCATGGGATGAGAATAATCCGGAAGGTCCTTATTAACGAAAAGTAGTTTATCCAGATTTTCTTGAGAATAAAAAGTTACTTGAAGGCACTAAATTTAGCGAAATAATGTTCGAATGCGATTATTTGTTAAAATAAATGAGTTTAGGACTAAAGCCAGATTCTAAAACACCTTTTGAATACCCAAAAGAACTTTAGAAGAGGAATTTTAAGAATATACCGGAACTTTTAAAAGAGGAAATTAAAAAAAAAAACGGGGAAAGTTAAAGTTCTTGGAGTCGTTTATGGCTTGTATGTCCTTAAATATAAATAGAAGAAAAAGACGGGTCTTTTTTTTGTACTGGAGATGCTAAAATTAAAGTGGAAGCGAGATAAATGATGAAAAATTAGGAAGGAAAATTAATTGATAAGGTAGTTTAGGACAAGAATGATGTTTGTTTTTAATTTGCAAGAAGTCTTTCGGAAAATATGGATATAGTAGAGAAGGAATACCCTGTTTTTGAGAAATTAAAAAGCTTATATAAGGCACATGGTTTAGCTAAGATTATTATTTAGAAAATTGGAAGAAATATTAATTTTTTAGGAGAAGTGGAGAAAATAATATAAAAAGAATAAAAATTAGAGAATTATTAAAATTAAATTCAAGCCATTATTTAAAAAGAAGAAATTGAAACAGAAAAATAAGAAAAAATTCCAGTTAACTCAAGGACTGTGGCTCTTAGATTTTTATAAAAAAATAAATAGGAAACTTCAGAAAATAATATTTAGAAAGTCTTAGAACATATAATCAAATAAAATGGAGGAAATTAAGTTTTTTACGATATTTAATCTACTAAAAGTGTATAGAGGAAATATGTATTAGGAGGTGTTGATATGGATACTAATGTTTAAATTGTTAAATAATAATAATTAATAAATGATTCTTTTTCATTATCAACTTAATCTACTGAAGCTGATCTTTCGTTCCTTTAAGAAATTAAATAATGCACTAAATGTAAAAAAGAACTTTCTTTTGAAGAAATTAAATGCACAATTAATGGAAGTGAACATTTTTGTAATTTACATCATCCTTATTCATGTTTTTATTGTCATTAAATTATAAAAGAAAATGGAGTTTAAGTTATGGGGAATGCAAATATTTTTAATAGTCCGTTGTTTAATAATTAAAGTGTTTATATGCATGCTGGATGCAATTTGGTATTTTAAAATAAATGCATAGATTAGAAAAGCTTGGAATTATAAAATAAATAAATTGAAAGTGCTAATTAGGGTGTTTTGGATTAAATTAATAAGAATTTGAAAAACAGTTTGTAATTAAAAGATATGAAAAATAGAGAAAAAAGTAAGTTTGTGTGCTAGATGTGTAAAAAAATTAATTTTTCGGAATTTTTGTGTTGCTCTTTGTGTGGATTAGTTAGTTCTGTTCAAGCTAATTTATATTTATAATAATAATTTAAAAAATAATGATTTTGTTTACTTTTAATGTTTAATTTTGTACTTTTTTTTAATATATAACATATATCAATATAATAATTTTGTTTAAATAAATAAGTTTTGTTACTTTTTTTTTTCTTTTTAAAAAAAATCTTTTTTTTCTTTAAGAAATATTTTTTTTTTTTTTTAAAAAAAAAAAATTCTTTTTTTTCATTTCTAATTTTTTAATCATTAAAAAAAAAAATTTAAATTATATAAAAAAAAACAAGGAAAAAAAAAAAAAAATACATAAAAAAATGAAACCCTAACCTCCATTACATTTAAAAAGCAATGTAGCATCTGATATGACAAAAGATGTAAAATAATTATATTTATTCCAAAAAATAAGTAAAAAAAATAAAATAAAGGAATTCCGAAGAATTTAAAATGCTATGAAAAAACCTGAATTTATGGGATTGTTAAATGATTATATGTTAGAAATTTCAGACCCAAAAAACAAAGACGTATATACAAATCAAATAAAAAATAATACTAAATATAAAAAAAAGGAATATGATCAATACTTAAAATAACTTTAAAAAGAAGGAGATCTGCCAAAGGGTTTAAAATTAGTAAAACCATTAGCAGAATTCGCAATAAAGACAATAATATATTCTAAAAAAGATAAAGTAAAAAAAAAATGCTATTATTATAAAAAAATAAAAAGGGATCTTCTTAAAAATTATTTATTAATATTTGTAGAATAAATTAAATAGATTTACCAACCTTCGATTTAGTAGTAAAAGACGGAAAGTAAGGACAGAATTGGAAACTACCTTTTTCAGCAGGAAAAATGCGTTATGATTAAGATTCTAAATAAGAAGTATGTAATACTATAGATGTCGCTTTTCATCCCTATGCGTTTTAATTAGCTAAAATGAATAATTAATTTTAATAATTAATTTGCTAAACTGCTTTAGACGCAGCAACATAATAAATGGGAGAAAGAAATGAAACTATTTCTAGAGATTATAAGGTTTTTCTTATTTTTTTTTTATAATTTTTTATTTTTTTTCAGGTTCTTAAAAATATGAAATGCAAAGGAGGTACTCCTGCATTTTTGGCTATAAGAACTTCAGGAAAAAATAAATAAAGCGAAATGGATAAAAGGTAAAATGGAGAAGGTTATGAACCTTCCTTATATAAAGATTTAGTGAAATAAAAATAAGAACATATAGAAAAATAATAACAAGAAAATAATAAAAATAAAAAATTAGAAGATATTGAAGACGAACTAAATGAGTAAAAAAAAGATGAATTTTTCGATAAAAGTGCTCCTATTTAAGCTCCTAAATATAAAATAGTTTACTCTTATCCTGTTAATTATGAAGTAATATAATTTATAGAAACTAAAAAAAATATAAACAAAGGACTTTTTAGATAGAAGGGAAGAGTAAGCATTAAAAAGACCTATAGAACTTACTTTAGTTATAAATTTACCTGGAATCGTATATATATATATATATATATATATATATATATATATATATATATATATATATATATATATATATAGTATTATATTTTAATTCAAATAACTATAAAAAAAGACTAGTTTTAAAGAAATTAATGTTGATATAGAAGAAAAAAATTTAGTTTTAAATATTCCAAACAAATATTTTTTGGATACAAAATTACCTTATTATGTAATGTAGGATGAAGGAAATGCTAAATTTGACTCAAAAAAGTAAGTTTTGAGAATTAAATTACCTATAAATAAATCTAAATTACCCGATAATCCTATCCCTGGTAAAACATATAAAGAATTCGAAACAAATGAATTAGAAACTATTAAAATAGAAAAATAAGAAAAAATATAAAATGATAATGAAAAAAACTTAAATTATGAAGATAATTTAAATAAAGAAGAAAATTAAGACCAGAAGGAAAATAAAGAACCTTTATTATAAATGAATAACAATTAAAAAAATGTAAACTTAAATATTTTTAATTAATAAACAAACGAAATCTTCATTGAAGGATAAATTAATATTGAAAATCCAGTTATTGAAGTTTTATAAGAATAAGATTTTAATAATAAAAAAGAAGAACAAGAAAAATATGGAGAGGAATAAATAGAAGAAAAATAATAATAATAAAATAAATATGAAATATTGGAATATAAGACATAAGAAACTAGTGATAAAATCTTTATTATTTATAATATTCCTAGTTATGATAAAGAAATGACGAAATATTTAATTTTTGAAGATAAACTTTTCTTTTAATGTTTTTATTAAGGTAACAGTGTACTTTTTTCGAGAATAGAGTTCAAAAGACCTATTGTTTTGGCTTAATCAGAATGTACATAGGTTGTTGATTATATTGTTTTTAAAATTCATAAATAAGTTGATGATTAATATTGGGAAAAAAATGATGTTTTATAACATTAAGGCATTTTTTTTATTATTTAATATTTAATTTATTTTATTTAAAAAACAGATGATTATGAAACTTTTAAAATGGTTTTTGAAGAAAATTAAAAATTAAAAGATTTATAAGTAGAAATCAAATAAAATGAAAATAATGAAAATAATCTTGATGATATTGATGATGATAAGTAAATTATTATGAAATTAGAAATGGAAAAAGAAAAAGAAGTTAATTAAGAAAAAAACAATAGCGAACATAATAATATTAATAGTAAAGAAAATAATAATAATAATTAAGAAAATAATAATAATAAAGAAAATAATATGAATAATAATAATAATAATAATATTGTTAATAAAGAAGATTTTGATAATAAAGAAGATGATACATAAATTATTAAATTATCTTAAGAAGGATTACAAAAAAATATTTTATAATTTTTAGATTTTACAAATTAAACATTTGCATATGAATTAGATTGAAACCTAAAAGGTATTTAGTAATAAACTAAAAAATAAAATACATTTCTTTATTTCTTTTGTTTTTATATTATATTTTTATTTATTAAAATATATATAACATGTATTATCTTTTAATATTTATATTATAAAAAGCATATTAATATATTAGTTTTTTAATATAAATATAAAAAATGACTTTTATTTATAAAAAAAAACTAATTTACTAAACTTTTTTTTGTTCATAATTTATTTGTTTAAAAGAAAGAAATAATAAAAAAATCATCTACTAAATCAAGAAAAAAAAAAAACATATTTATATAATATATATTTAATATATTTAATTGTTTTTATAATTTTCTTTTTTCTAATTTAATACTAAAAATTCTTAAATTTTTAAAAATATAGAAAAAAAAAAAAAAAACACAACAAAAAAAAAAAGGATAAAAAATATCAGTTTAACAATCATTCATCAGCTTCAGCTCTTTACTTTAGATAATCTTTCATGGTTTCAAGTTTAGTAGCAAGAATATTTTAAACTTAAACAATAGTTTTGATTTCATCACCTCTAACAACGGAAGTTTTTTCATAAATAGATCTTAAATTAGCACAAGATTCATTTAATTTAGCTAATCCTTCTACGTTGAATTAATGTTCGGCAATAGCTTATTTATATCTATTGGAATGGAAATCATGTCCTTATTTCTTTGATTATAATTCAAGTGATTATTAAGCTCTATGAGTAATAACATTATTAAGAGTCTATTCTTATTCAATAACTAAAGCTTCATAATCGTGTTTAGATTTACTTTCTTAAGTTTCTTCATTATTAATTGATTAGTTAAGAGAATCTCTTAAAGAATTAAGTTTACCAACTACATTAGCTAAAGATTCAGCTGAGAAAGTAGAAGCGACTTAAACTAAGGATAAAATAGGGTTACTTTTTCCTATTTTAGAGAGTTAAAGGAGAGCTTCTTCACTACTTTCGGGTTTAATTTAAGATAATCTATCAATAATTAATTCTAAAGCTTCAACAACTTATAATTATTAAACTCTGTGTTCATTGTATCTTTGATTATCTCTTTCACGAGATCCTTTGTAGGCATCTAATCTCTTTTCTAATTCAACTGCTTATCTGTCTAAATAAGCAATACTGTTTTCTAATTATCCGATTTCAGCTTCTAATACTTTCAATGCTTCAGCAGAAT
Source organism: Ichthyophthirius multifiliis (assembly GCF_000220395.1). Lineage (NCBI taxonomy): Eukaryota > Ciliophora > Oligohymenophorea > Hymenostomatida > Ichthyophthirius > Ichthyophthirius multifiliis. The sequence continues at coordinate 9,074 of NW_004086124.1, forward strand.
TCTCTCTAACTATAGCTGCGTTGGCAATATTAGTTTCGTATCTTTCGGTTTCGGTTCTGCAGTTGGCTTCGTCGTTTCCATGTTGGACATCGGCGTCAGCTTATTGTTTTTCTAAGTCTTGCTTTAATTAACTGAGGACTTTTGCAACTTCCGCTAATGGGACTTTGTTTGTTAGTTGTAAAGCGATGGTATCGAGAATTCTTTTTCCGAAATCTATCATTTCTACTTTTTGGAGGGAAGAGAAGATTTCGAATTGCTTGTTGCTGGCAGATCTTGGCTTTTGTAAAAAGACGGCAGATGACAAAGTTAAGTTTATTAATAATAAAACACTGATTAGTTATGTTTTCATTTTTTTAATTTTGATTTAGTTTTTATTTTTACTATTTGTTTTTTTATTTATATATTTTTAATTTATTTTTTATAATATTTTTTTTTTTATTATTTTTTTTTTTTTTTAGAAAACTATTTATTTTATAAAACGTAATATATTTTTTTATTTTTTGTATTTAGTATTTTATTTTATTACTTAAAGGAGAATTTGCTTTATATAGTTTGTTTTTTTTTTGCTTTTCTAACGTTTTTGATATATATTTTGGCGAATTCTAAAACGTAAAATCAAAAAAAAATTAAATATATTATTTTTTTATTACTTATATATATATAAATTGGAATAAAATACATTTTATTGAAATATATATAATTCATCATAATTTAATTATTTTATTTAAAATTAAATTATAATTAATATAATTCTATTCATATAATTTTCTTTAGATATATAAATTTTATTAAATAAATTAAGTAGTTCAATTAATAATTGTATTTAAAAAAAAAAAAAATTAAATAAAAAAATGATTAAATATATTTTTTTAATAATATTAATTTTTTCAATAAAATATAAATGTAATGAAACATATGATTATTAAAATTTAATAGAAGTAAAAAATATAATGATAATAATATGAAAAATTAAAAAAAGTTAAAATAAGATCCTTTTGGTTCTACTATACTTTCAATGGTAAAATTAAATTTAAAATACTCATAAACTGAAAATTCTCTTTTAGAGTTATTAGATTCTATATTAGAAAATATGAAATAAGATTTTATAGAAAAATAGTATGAATATACTTAGTATATGACTTAAAGCAATTAAAGAATCTCTTAATTATAAACAAGACAATAAGAAATTTAAAATTTATTTGAATAAAACTAAAAATTACTTACAGAAAATCAAGATAAATTATATTAATAAAAAAAAACTTTAGATAAGTATAATAGAGATTATGAAATAGTAAAAAAAAACAAAAATTAAAATAAATAATTTCAAAATAATAAACTAATAGTAAACTTTGATTATTAATAAAAGCAAATAAGATAGAGAAAACAAAGAAAATAAATATAAAGAAAATAATTAACATAATGAGGGCTTATTAGAAAATTTAAATGAAGCAATAAAATTAATTGAACATATGTTAAATGGAGTTTCATTTATTTAAATTTAATAAAAATATGAATAAACAATAAAAAAATTGCTCTAGCATTAAAAAAGCGTACATCTATTGTCACCAATTATAAATATTTTTAACCAAATTAATTCTTATTCGAATTTAGATTATTAGAAAGTAGAAAAAATACTCTAACTTTTGTAAAATTTGAGAAATACGGTTAAAGATAATAAATTGAAATTGATAATTTAGAAAATTTACTTAAATAAGATTGGGAAAGTTTATAAGCAACATATTTAGAAAATCTAAATAAATTAGTATTTTTAAAAAATTAATTAATTGAAGATATTAAAAATTTAGAAAATATTATTGTTTAATCAAAATAAATTATGGAATAAAGCTTTATTCATCTTGAATATTTAAAGGTTGATTTAGAAGAAAATTTAAAAGAAAACTCTTAATAAAAGAATAATTTTGAATAAATTTAAAAATAAATGTAATTTAATTTTTAATTTAATATTATATTATATTATCTATATAAAGTATTAATATATATATTAATATTATATAAAAGGTAATATGATTTTGATATTATTAAAAAAATTAGAAATTATTTACTTAATTCTTTAAATAAATTAATTAATTTTTTATAAATTTGATTATAATTTTTTTTACTTCTTTAAAGTTTTAAAAATTTATATTTTTTAATTTAAATAGATATTATTTAAATATTTTTATTTTAATTAAGACCTTTTAATTTTTATAAAATTTTAATATTTAGCTATTTAACTTTTAAAATATTTTTAATTATTAATATTTAAGTTTATAATATATATATTATTTTATTTATATTATTTAAAAACTAATTTATCTAAATATAATACAAAAAATTATATTTTTTTCTTTTTTTTAATAATTATTCAAAAAAAAATAAAAAAAAAAAAACTTTTTTTTAAATATAATATAATAATATAATAATTTAAATTTAATTATATTAAAAATCATAAATACTTTTTTTCATTTATTTTAAAATTAAATGAATAATTTAAATATAAAAATATTTCATTTAAATCTAAGCAATGAAAGCGATATTTACCAAAATATATACAATACCAAACAAAATAAAATAAACAAATAGTATTATAATAAATTAAAAATTAAATTCACAAAAAAAAAAATTTTTTCCTCCAATTTAAAATATATATATTTATAAATGTATATTTAAAACATACATATATATTTTCAAATCCTTCCTAATTTTTTTTCCTTCCCTAATACATATAATAATGACTTTCAATTAGTTTAAATTTCATAGTAAGCTGTAATTGGTAAATGATCAGAGGGATAGTCTGCATTAGGCAATCCCAACTCTTTTTAAATTTCATTTATAGGTAATGGTTATATTCCAATTAGCCTACAATCTTCCATAGAAGTATTATAAAGAATATAATCAAGAGCTCCTTTAAACTTTAAAAATAGAAAAAAAAGGAAAAAAAAAATTATTTTATTAAAAAAAGTAAAAAATATACATTCTAAGTATAATTAGTAAAATCTGGATGTTAAGCTGTTCCTTAATAATTAGAATAAGAACTTTTAAGATTAATAGTAGCTTTTTATTTGAATAAATCATAAATAATTACTTCGTCAGTCATTTTAACTCTTTTTTGAAAAATATTTTCGATTCTACTAATATTAGGCGCTTTTTTCTCTTCTATAAATTTAATGACATTTGATGATGGCATAGAGTTAAAATCTCCACATAAAAAAATATTATCTTTAATACTAAATTAAGTACTTAAGTATTCCAAAATAACAGAAGCCTATAAAAACTTGACTTCTTCACATCTAGGGTCCCAGTAAAGATGAGTATTTGCGATAAGTATTTGTTTGTTAGAGTAATTATGCCGAAGTTAAATAAACTAGCATAAATTATTTCTAGTGTAATGGTTTTTAGCTAGTTTTAAAGGAATTTTTAAATCAAACATAATTTCGTTTTAAAAAGCTAATGTAAATATTCCTTTTTTAAATATAGTCAAAAGACCTTCTTCACGGTTAATTTTTTATACGTAAATACATTCATATCCCATTTTATCGAATTCTAAATTGTAAAAATCATGAAAATGATCAACTTCTTATAAGCAAACTATGTCACTATCACATTTTTTAATTTAATCAACCTTTTTTGTTTTTTTTTTTTTGAGAACGACAATTTTTCGAATATTTTTTTTTTACAATTTTATACTTTCTATAGTTAAAATCTAAATATTATATAGGGCAATATGGGAAATATCTCTAATCTGTATATAAATCTGCTAAAATATTGTAAGAAGTTAATGAAAACTAATTTTTTCCAAGTTTTGATGGCTTTGAAGTTTCCATGATTAGAAACTCAGTAAATAATTATTTGTATTTATTTATTTATATAAAATTCTAAATAATAATATATATAAATATGAAAAATATAAAAATATATATATATATATATATATTTATTTATATAAATTATAATTTATAAATTATAATATTTAATATTAAATTATTTATTATTATATTTAATTTTTTTCTTTGCTTTTCATATCTTACTAATTGTTTTTTTAGAAGTATATTTAATTTTTAATAATATATAATTTTTTTTTATTATTATTTGTTTAAAAAACTTTATTTCTAATTTTTATTTTAAAAATAAAAATAATAAAATTATTATTAGATTATCCATTTATCATTATTTTTAAACTATTATATATATTCTGCTATAAAAAAAACAAGAATTATTATATCTTTAATACCATCATATATTTTTTATAATAATTAATATTATTTTTAATCTTATAATAATTTTTTTTATATTTTTTTTTTATATTTTTAATATAATTTTAATTTATATATTTTTTTTCCATGAAAGATTACTTTATTTACTAAAATAAAATTATAATAAAATATTTTTAAAACATTTTTATTTTATATATTTAAATTCTCAATCATTATATAATCTAAAATTTATATTTTACATTTATTATTATTTTTTATTTATTTGTTTATAATGTTTTTTATATTTATTAAATTAAATTGATTATAAAATGCCATTAATAATTTTTTTAAAAAATAATATAATACCATATTATTGAATATTTTTTTGATATCGGTTATACATGATTTGCTTTTAAAAATATAAAATTATTCATATATCCGTTTATTTAGTTAATCATAGTATTTTTTTTCAAAAGAAATTTGAAAAAAAAAAATTTAAATTTTAATGGAATTAATTATTTTTAAATTATAATATTTATTATATTTTATTAATCTACATTAAATATAATATTTACTTATTAAGAATAAAAATTATTTATAATTTAATAAATATTTTTTAATTCACAGCATATATTAATAAAACAAAATTATATTTAATATTAGAATATTATAATTAGTTTATATTTTATTAATAGTTAGATTTTTAATTTATTAGAAATATATATTTAATTATAAAACTTATTTATTTTTATAAACTAATTAGAATTTAATTTATTGATTATATAAAGAACAAATATATTTGAATTAGCAGTATAAATGATTAATATTTTATATAAAAGATTTTAATAAATTAAAAATAAATTAATATTAAAAGAGAGTTAATAAGTTATAAACTTATAATAAAAATGTATTTTAAAGTAATTTTTTTAAATAAAAAATGATAATAATAAAATAATAATAATAATAATAATAATAATAATAATAACAATTATATTATTTATTATTTTTATAACAATTGTTTATTTTTAACTTTTTTTATTTGATATCTTCTTTGCGTATATGTTTTTTTTATCTTTATTTGCCTTTTTCTTTATATTATATATAAAATTTATATTTGAATTTTTATTTATAATTAAAATCTAATTTTTATGTTTGTTATGAAATTAGATTTTATAGTAATTTAAGTTAAAGTAATATCATTTTTTTTTTTATTTTGCTTGCTTTTAATGTTATATATTTATCATTTTATTTCTAAAGGATTATATTTATTATATATAAAAATATTAATCATATTTTTTAATATTTTAATTAATATTATATATATTTTTTTTAAATATAATACAAATATTTTTAATTTAAATACAATTATATTTCAATAATTAAAATATTTGTATAAACAAAAACTATTATATATATAATTTATATTTATTAAATTTTTTTTGTATTATAAATGTATTTTTATTTTTATAATTATATAAAAAAATATTATATATTTTTATTTTAAATTTTTTTTTATATTATAATTTTTATTTTTTACAATTTATATATATAATAATATTATAATCATATTAAATAGCTTTTTAAAAATATAGTTATAATTTATATGTGCTTTACTTTTTTTTCATATCTATAATATATCAATTTAATTTTTTTTTTTAATTTTTATAAAATAATAATTATTTTTTTATTTATAATATATAAAAATATTAATTTATTCATTATTCTTTAAATATTTTTATATTATATAATTTATAATTAAATTTTAATAAATAAATGTATATTTAATAATTAGATACATCTAATAAGAATCATATTATCTTTATTTTATTATATCAAAATAAATTAAATATTTTCTAAAAATTCATTTAAATTATTCAAAATATTTTATATATTACTTATTTATAAGTTTTTTTATTTTTGAAATTATTTCTATTTATATAAAATAATATAATAAAAAGGGCGTTATATTTTTACTTGGGCTTTTTTTGTTTTTGATTAAGCCTATAAAAAAAAAAATTATTAAAAATAAAAAATATTAAAAAAAATAATATTTATAATGCTTCGTATATTTAGCGAATTATTTTTAATTATCATAATATTATCTAAGAATTTAAATTAGAACTTTACTTAATTATCTTTTCTATTTATTTATAAAAAATTTTAAAAATAATTTAATAAAATATGACTAATATTTAACACAGTATTAAATGCAAGAATTTTATATCAATGGATCAAAGTTAGATCCACGTGTTCAAAAGTTTTATCAGCAGGTACTTTTATGAATATTACAATAAAATAGCAGAATATGCAGAGAATAGTAAAATCTTCTTCAATGCTAAATTAACTATTTTTATAATGGGATATACCTATAATTTTAATGTTTACTATAGTGATTATATTTATATATTTTGTATATAAATTGATAAATAATAATTTAATTAAGTAAATTTTAAATATAGTTATGTATTATTATTTTATCTTTTTATTTAAAAATATGTTTTTCTCATAATTATAGTAATATTTATAAATAATTTCAGTTGTTGATAACCTTAATATTATTTTAGAATATTAAATTCTCAATAATTTTCATTAAAAATAAAAATCTAGTATCTCTGATTTTATTTTCTTTTTTCTCTAAAATATTTAATTAAAATTTTTAAAATTATATATTTATTAAACAATATAATGCTATAAATAGTATATAAAAATATTGATAAAAAAAATATTTAACAGAATATACAAATGTTAATATAAAACTAATTTTTATATATGTATATATATATATTAATAATATTTCAACAACAACAATTTTTTTATGTTTATGGTCTATTAATTTCAACTTATTTTTAATTATAGTTTCTACCAATTTTTAATCCTTGATGTTTTTATGGAAATCCACCCTTTTCAACTCTTTTATTTTTATAATATATATAAAATTTAATATTATATTAAATTTTTTACATATTCTTTACTAATGTTTAAAAAGATAATTCTATATTATGAGAATTTTTAGCTGAAGCTTCAAAGAAAGTAAGATTATATTATTAAGCTGATAATTTATATTTTAAAAAATAACAAAATAAAATTTAAAAATACATAAATGTAATCCTTCCTCATAATCAACTTATCTTTAATCATTTTAATCACATTTATTTCCAACAAGTATTTTTTAAACATTCTCTTTAGCATTTCTTTATAATTATAAGCCAATAAATAAATATTTTTTATTTTTTTTAAAATATATTACTTTTCAATTTCATACATCCATTATTTAACATTTTAAAAGGAATCTCTATCTGTTATATCATATACAATTAAAATACCATTTGCACCTCTTTTTATATAAGTATAAAAAACTATTTTTGCTTAAATCATGATAATAAAAAAACCTATAATAATTATTCGTTATTGTTCTGAATCTGTCTTATCCAGCTGTATCCCACTAAAATATTATTTTTATTTATTTATTTATATTAATTTTACAATTTATAATTTTATTATCTTATCATCAATTTGTAAATTTTTTGTCTTAAAATCAACTCCTATTGTTGCATAAAATTCATTTGTAAATTGATTTTCACAATATCTCATAACCATGCATGTTTTTCCTACATTCGAATTTCCAATAATTAATATCTTCAATGTTATATCACTTTTTAAAACAAATTAATAAAAAATATTTTATTTTTTTTAATTTAATTAAAATAAAAAATATTTTTACTAATATTATTAATTCATTTTTTATCAATAATTTTTAACTTTTTTTTTATAAATATGAAATTATTTATTATTTTATTTTTATTATATTAATATACAAATATATATATATATAATTTTTTTTAATATATATATATATTTTATTTTAAATGTTAATTATCTATATTCTTATAGTATAGTATTTTTAAATTATTATATATTTAAGTTATTGTTTTAATTTAAGCATATTCTAAAATTATAATATTTTTTTTTGTTTAATAAGTAGAATTTTAAATATTTGTAGTACATTTACAATTAAAATTTTTTTTATAAAAAATTAAAATTTAAATACCATAATTATAAATTATATATTTACTTTCAAATTGTATTAATTATATTAATAAATGTTTCATTAAAATCATGTAATACCTTATTTTCTTTTATTTATTATTAAAGGTTTTTTTTATTTAAATAAATATAAGCAATACATTTTGCTATTTATTATATTATTTTTTATTTAAAATTAAAAAATAACACTAAAGGAAATATTAATTTTATTTTTCATTACAATATTTAATAAAAAAAAAGATGTTTTTGTTTTGTTTTAAATTCCAAATTATAATTTTAATTAAAATTTATTTTCTTTGTACAATAAATCAAAAATAAATATTAAACAAAAAACTTTATAAATTAATTATTTTAAGATTAAGTTTTTATTATAAATAATTATATTTACTTTATAATATAAACTGAAAAAAAATAAAAATAAAAATAAAAAAATTAGAATTAACAATTATATATATCCCCTCTGGAATAATAAATTAATAATTCGTTTTTTAAAAAGTATTCAAGTCTTTTAAAAAGCCAACTTTAAAAAAGAAATATAAAATATTTTTCAAAAACGTTTAAATATTGAAAAAATAATTAAAAAATAGTAAAAAGTAAATAATAAATAAAAAACTAAAAAAAAGATAAATAAAAAAACATGAAAACAAATAATTAATAATAGCAATAAAAATATTAAACTCCAATAAAAAACAAATTTAATTAAGAATATAAATATTCCGAAATATCCAAAAGCGACGAAGAAATCGCTTCCACAACAGTAGAAACAAAAATATATACAAAATATAGCAATCAAAGCAAAATATAATATTTAATACTGTTTCTTACAATATGTGCAAATTTAGGAAATTATTTTTCTGACGATTTTCCTGCAATTTTAGAAAAATAAATTAAAACACATTTATAAATAAATAGTCTTTAATACAATTTATTATATACAGTTATGAGTATTCCTCCTTTAGCATTTTTAATTGGATATTTAATTGATAAATTAGGAGTTTTTAAAGTTATGATTACACTTAATATTTTGTAAACTTTAGGTTAAATTATGTGTACTTATGGTATTTATTGCGAAAACTATTATATTTTATTAGCTGGGCGATTGATTTTTGGAATAGGATTAGAAAATTATAATATTTGTGGGTATAATATGATATCTAAATGGATAAAAAATAATAATATATCTCTAGCAATGGGACTTATAGTTAGTTTTGGTAGAATTTCAATGGTAACTTCATCTTTTCTATACCCTTAATATTATGATAAGGAACAAATATTATGGAAATCTGTAATTTTGGGTGCTTACGTATGTATATTTTCACTTTTTAGTGTATTTGTATTATATTTTTTTGACAAAAAATATGCATTTTAAAGCAAAAAAAATGGGCATTCAATAGGGTAAGAAAAAGTTGATTTGGCTGATATTAAACATTTTAAATTAATATTTTGGCTTATAGTTTTACTTATTATGATTACATTTATGATTTTAGAACCTTTTATGTTTAATATGTAAGGTATTTATTAAAATTATAAATAATAAAAACGATATTTTTTTTTAATAAAATAAAGAAATTTTAATTGATAGATATAAAATTCATAGAAATCATGCTAGTAATTTATATACTTTCCCTTTTATTTTAGGAGCTTTTTTTATTCCTATTATTGGGTTTCTTTCTGATAAATATGGAAAAAAAGGTTATTTTGCAATCGCTGGAGGCTTATTTTTTAATGGAAGTTTTTTAGTTTTTTATACTAAAGATTCATGTTCTAGTCCTCATGAATGCTATTTTGTGGTTATTTTTGCACTTTCTTTACTTGGTATTGGTTATGGAATTATTTAATCAATTGTTTGGCCTTCTATTAATCTTGTTGTTGATTAAAAAAATCTTGGTACTGCAGGTGGATTAGCTAATTGTTTCTTATAAACGGGTTTATATATATTTTATATTTTATTTTTTCTATTTTTTTTAATTATTTAGGACTTTTTATTAATCCTATTGCTATAGGAATAATTATTGATTTGACAATTAAAAAGTTTTAATTTGATATTGCTATTTTATATGGACTTCTTTCAACTTTATTAATTACTATTTTTGCTGGTTTGATTAATTTTATAGATATTTTCGGAGAAAAAAAGTTATATGTTTCATATACTGATGGTGATGAAGATGAAGAATAAGAATATGAGGAATTTAAGAATTAATGAGGAATATTAAAATAAATAATTTAGATATTTTATTAAAATTATTTGTATTATTTTATATTTTTTTTTTTATAAAAAATAAAAAAAATCATAATTAATAAAATAATCTAAAAAAAAACAATAAATTTAAATGGGAAACCTTATATTTTAAAAAGATTAATTAGAAAATTAAAATATATTAAGTAAAAAAAGCTTCATATTAATAACAAAAGAATATAATAATACATATTTTGGTAAAGTTAAGTTTGTAAAATCATCCTAGTTTTAATTTCAAATAGTAATATATAGAAAGATAATTGAAAATGAAAACAAATATTAATTATAAAATACAAATAAAGAAGCAAATTAGATTATAAATATATAACATCCGCAAATATTAAAATTAATATTTATAAAAATTAATCGAATAAGCAAATTATGTACTTCGTTTTGGAAAATTAAATTTTATTAGGAATATACATAGCATTCATTAAAAAAAGATATACTTTATCGTTAAAAATAAAGTCAATATTACACCTAAGGAGAAATTTGGTATTTTTTGAAGTCCGTTTTATCAGTTTTATACACTTTGAACTTATATGGGCTTTCACATTAGTATTTAAATCCAGAAAATATATTTCTTTCTTCAGAAGGTGAAGTAAAAGTACTTATAAGGAATTTTTTTTAGTCAATAAATTCAAATTATTAAGCAATTATTAAAGAAAATATCGAAATAAATTACATATCACCTTTCTTATTGCATTAATTAAAAGACAAGAATTAAAATATTGAGCATAAAAAAATTATGAGCGATATGTTTTCTTTAGGAATTATTATTTTAGAAATGTGTTTACTTTAAAGTTAAAAGGATTTATATTAAAACTTTACAATTAATTAAAATTTACTTTATTAAAGAATCGATTCTTTAAATTGTATGTATGGTGAATATATATCAACTATTGTTTAGTAAATGCTTATTATTAAATAATAAGATAGACCTGAAATATAAGTTTTATAATCTTTTGTTTAATAAATAAATAGTAATTTTCCTAATGTTTAATGTATACATTCAGGGGATTTAAACTCTTTTCAATTTGATTTTGAAAGCCAGAATTATAATAGTGAGTTGGATTAAGGCAGCATATGTAGTATTGATTAATAAAATTATAGTACTATTAAAAGGAGTGATTGGACTATTTAATAAACTCAAAAAATTAAATTATATATTAACACATAAAAATAAAATAGATTTTTTAATTAAAATTACGAAACTAAAGATACTGAAAATTGAAAAGGTTTTATATTATATTTTTTTTTATATTTTTATTTATTCTATAATTTATTGAAAAAAACTGTTATTATTTAATTCATTTTTTTAATTTAAAAAAAAATAAAACATGAATTACAAAATATAAAAGATCTTTATTAAATTTAATTATATATGAAAAAAAATCATTAGTTAATAATCTTTTTTTATATGTTAATAATATTTATTGAAATAAAAATAAAAAAAATCAGAATATAAAAAAGTAATTTATAGGTATATTGTTTTTTTTTTAAAAAAAATATTCTAATTTATACTAATTAAAATAAATAAAAATTTAAAATAATTTATTAAAAAATAAATTATTATTATATAAAATAACATTTATTAATATAACAAAAAGATAAAAACATATAAATAAATTTAATAATAATTTTATAATTTATTTAGGAAAATATAATTATATATATATATTTTACTTATATAAAAAAAATAATATTAAATACAAATACTATTCAAAAATATTTTTTTAATTACATTATAGATCTGATTAAGGAGTTACTTTTTTTTTATTAATAATTTTTTCCTATAGAATTTTATATTTAATTAATAGGTAAATTATTACTCATTCTGAGTTAATTATGTTTATCATCTAATTAATTCTTAGTTTTAATATTATAAACATTAGAAATGTTTTTACTGATATTAGAAACAATAGATTAATTAATAATATGAGAAATATTTTCTTAATTATTAGAGTGATAATGATCATATCTATTATTATTATTATAATTGGGAATTACATTTATTTTCAAATTATTTTACCTTTCATTTACTTATTATACTCCTAAAGATTTATTTAAAAAACTTTAATTACCTTCAATATTTTATTTAAAACTAAAATTTAAACTCTCTCTAACTATATTATTATTATTAGTTTAGTTTTAGTCATAAGATAGTTTATTTTTTTATCTTAATTAAGATTTATAAAATACTTTATATAAATTAATATTTTATTATTTTTAAGAATTTTGAGGATATTGAGGAGGATGAGCTAAAATAGAAACATTATTAATAGTTAAATTATTTTCGTTACTATTTTTTTATATTTATGAAGAATTCAAATAAAAACTTCTAGTCCTTGGATGATTATTTTAAGATTAAATTAATATTTATTATTATTTTTAGTGTTATTATTATTATTATAGTTATTATAATTATAATTATAACTACTATTATTAATGTTATTGTTATTATAATTGTTATTGTTATTATGATTGCTATTTATTTTATTATTGTTATTATAATTGTTATTTTTATTATTATTATTATTATTATTATTATTATTTTTACTATTATAATTATTATTCTTTTTCATATTATGTTTACTTATTTTATTGAATATCATTTTAATTTATTTATTTATTTATATTATTATATTGTTTATTTATTTATTAATTTTGACATTTAATTTTATTATTTATTTCTTATCTATATTATTATTCTTAATTAATAGATTTCTTTTTTTATTTTATTTAATCCTCTTCAACTTTTATTATTTCAAAATTTTCTTTTAAAGATTTTATACATTCAACAGTTTAATTTTATACATTATTTTTTTCTATAAATTTTACATTATATATTTTATCAAAATTTTAAAATAAATAATCTTCATATTTTTATGTTATATCATGTTTAAAAGGACTTATTTAATGGATTTATTCTTTTTCTCTCATAGAGTTTAAACTGTTTTTTTTATCGATTCTGCTGTAGTTATTATTGAATCTAAAGGATGTAGAATATCATTTATATCATATTTTTTATATTAATATTTCTTCATATTTTTTGGTATCTAATTAGCTTTTTTCATTATTTGTTCTAAGTTTTCTAAACTTTAGTTTTATTTACTCGTATTATTTTTTTATGGAAGTATTGTATTTTTTACATTAATTATCATTTTTTTTTTTTGAATATATATTATTTTTTGTTATTTTTTTTTCTTTTATTTTTTTTTATTACTTTTTGTGTTTTGAAATTGTCTGTTTAAAAAATACTTTAATTTATAATAGATTGTTAATTTTTAAAAAATATTTTTTTTTTAAATAAAATAATCATTTACAAAAATTTATAATTTTAAACATTAATTTTTTGTTATTAAATCAAAACAAACACCCCTACTTTAATATAATTATTTAATAAAATTGACTTTAATATAAAATCTATATTTATAATATATATAATTTATTGCCACCTTTTTATATTTTAATAAAAATTAAAATCAAGTATTAAGTTTTCAAAAAATATTATTAATTTTTTTTTTTTCTACTAACTAACAAATTTTAAATGAAAAATTTTAAATTTAAATATTTTAAATTTATTTTAGACATATATATATTTATTATTGCTTAATATTAGAATATATTTTATTAAATAAATATTTAATAAACTTGAAAATAATAATAGTTTAGTTTATTTATTTATAACAAAAAAAATGAACTTTATTTATTTTTTATTAATTTTTTATATTTACAAATTTTTTTATTTAAATTTTTAGAATTTCTATTATTTGAATTATTTTTCTTCTTTTATAATTTATATAAACAATATCTGCTAAAACATATTAATTTTTTTTAACTAATTATAATTATATCTTTTAAAAAAATATTTTATATATTAATTTTTATAATTAATTAATGGAAAAATCAAAATTACATAACACATTTAAAGTTTAACTTAAAATAAAATAAGAGGATTAAAAAGAAGAGTCAGAAAAAAGTTAAAAATTTTATAATTTATAGATATCAAAAAAAAAAAAAATTCTTATAGAATCTGAAATTCAAATTAAATTTTATAAATGCCTTTGGTCTAAAGATGTTAAAAAAAAAAAAATATCATATGACGATGGTATAATTTGCTTTAAATATAATAAAGTATAAATATACAACGCAAATGGTGAGAAAATATATGATAATTATTAATAAAAAATATATTGTCCAAATCCTGATAATGAAGAAGAATATATAATAGGAACTTATTTTAGTATATAATATTTATCAAAATAAATAAATAAAAAAATACTTTATTATAAAATTTATCTTAATATAAGTTTAATAACTTGATATTGTATAAGAAGAAGATTTCCTTTCTGGAAACTGTTTTTTAAAAAATAATTAAAACATAAAAATTTAAGCTTAAAAAAAGTAAAAAAACTTAAAAATCAAAAGTATTAATAATATTATAATAAAAATTAAAATAGGTATATTACAAATTTAGTCACATAAAAACCATAATAACCTTCAACTTTAATCCCAAAAAACATGATTGTTCCTAAAAATTCATACCTTTTATCTGATAATAAAGAAGATGATATATTTCCAGTTTATATAGACTCTTATTTATCTGAAAATATGCGAATTCATTAAAAACAAGGCGTAAAATTCATGTATGAATGTATTACAGGAAAAAGAGGAACTGAAATAAGTGGATGTATATTAGCTGATAGTATGGGATTAGGAAAAACATTATAAACGATAGCTTTGATATGGGTACTTTTAAGAAGAAGTAATTATTAATTTATAATAATCTCATATTATGTATATTTTTTTTTAATAAAAAGATCCCTTTAGCAGTTGTAAGCCTTTTTTAAATAAAGTTATTATTGTTACACCTGTAAGTTTACTAGGTGTGTGGAAAAAGGAAATAAGAAAATGGCTTGGGGATGAGAGATTAATCCCTAAAATAGCAATAGGAAAAAGAGAAGATGTATTTTAAATAAAGAAAATATATATTTATATAATAAATATAACAAAAGGTTATTACTACTTGTAAAGAATTTGCAGGAAGTTATTAAAAAGTATTACTAATTTCTTATGATTAATTTAGAACTCATGTAAAAATATTTAATAAAATTTGCGATTTATTAATATTTGATGAGGGACATAAACTTAAAAATATGAACATAAAAACTTTTAAATAATTTGATTTAATTTAATGCAAAAGAAGAATTATTTTAACAGGAACACCTTTATAAAATTCATTAAATGAATTGTATTCATGTATAAAGTAAAATATAAGAATATTAAAAAAATATATACATATATATATATACATATATACATATATAATATATACATATATATATATATACATATATATATATATATAGATATATATATATATATATATATAGATATATATTTATTTATATATACCTTTTTTTTTTTATTATATATTTATATATATATTTATAATTATTTTTTATTATATATTTTATTTTAGATTTGTTAATCCTTTTATTTTTGAAAATGATAAATAATTTAAAAGCCTTTTTTCGGATCCTATAATTGCTAGTATCAAAACTGATGCATCGGAAGAAATTATTAAATAAGCTAAAATGAGAAGTAAAGAGCTTTCAAATATTATTTAAAAATTTGTTTTGAGAAGAAAAGCTGATATTTTAGAAAAGCTACTTCCACCAAAATATGAATTTTATATTTTTTTAAAAATGACTGAATTACAAAAAATGTTATATTCTAAGGTTTAATAAAATTATGATTTTAATGAAAATTAAACTGCTGTTCTTACTTTATTAACATCTATTCGTAAAATATTAAATCACCCTCAAATATTATATACAGATTAGGAAAATGTATTTTTCAATACTTATATTTTTTATTTTCATTAAAAAAAAAAAATTAGAAAAATTCTTTTGAATTTAAATAATATTTTCCTCATGATTTTTAATTAAATGACTGGGCAAATTCTGTTAAAACCTAATTTTTAAAAGACATTCTTTATTAAATTAAAGATTAACAAAAACTCAAAAACTAAAAAGAAAAAATAATTATTGTTTCATATTATACTTAAACTTTAGATTTAATTTAATAGTTAATAAATTAGCATGAAAGCGAGCATTTTAAAATATTAAGACTTGATGGTTCAGTGCAAAGTACTTAAAGATAAAAATTAATAGATTAGTAATTAAAAATAAAAATATATAAATAAAAAAAAAAGGTTTCAAGATCAAAATTCTAATTATAATATATTTTTATTATGTGCTAAAGCAGGAGGGACGGGACTTAATCTTACGGCTGCAAATCGAATGATTTTAATGGAAGTAGATTGGAATCCTTCAAATGATCTTTAAGTAATGGGAAGAATATGGAGAGATGGATAAACAAAAAATGTTTATATATATAGGCTTTTTTGTACAGGTACAATGGAAGAAAAAATATTGTAAAGATAATTTTTAAAAGAAGATTTAAGTAGTAATGTAATTGATGAAAAATAAATTATATAATAACATGACTAGGATAATTTAAAAATGTTATTTTAATATGATAAGAAATATTAAGGTAAATGCTTAACTTTTCAAGAAGAAGAAAACGAGTTCGATTCTTTTGCTGAAATAACACCTGATTTTGATTAAAATATGATAAATTATGTTTAGTTTGTAAAAAGAAAATATGTCGACTATTCTAAAACTAATAAAGAAGATGATGAAATTGAAGTAGAAAAAAATGAGTTCCTTAATGAAAACATTTTTCTAGATTAAAATGAAAATAATGTAGATTTAAATTAATAATAAATTTAAGAACAGCTTTAATCAGATAGTAGTGATTTAATATAGGAAGAAGAACTTATTTTAGAGTAAATTAAGTAAGAAGATGAAGAATATATTTAAAATTAATAAAAAAATTAAGAATAAGATGTTTAAGTTTAGAAATTCAAAAAAAGTTAAAGTTGAATATTTTTAATTAAAATAAAGTATCAAATATTTATCAATAATATATTAGTGTTAAATATACTTAAGATCTATTACATTTTAGATATTTTTAATAATTTTATATATGTTGTTGGAATGACATATATCTTTACTTAAAATATAATTAAATATTGTTAAATTTTTTACTTATATTAATATTATTTTTAACAAAAATAATAATATTTTAAATTTATATATTCTTTTAAACATAAACAATAAAAATATATACAATATATAAAAGAAAATATAGGTTTATTTTTAATCCTTTTTTTTATTGCTATTTAAAACAGTTTTTTGTTTTATTTTTTAATTTATTTTATATATATAAAAAAAAATTAATTAATAAATTTTAAAGAGACAAATTATTCTATAAAAATATAGATATGAAAAAGCTTTAAAATTTAAATAATTTTAAAATTAACAATTTATAATATTAATTTTGTAAAAGTTCGTTTAGTGTAGTGGTTATCACGTTTGCTTTACACGCAAAAGGTCCCGAGTTCAATCCTCGGAATGAACATTCTTTTTTTTTCATTATTATTAGCTATTTTATGGATATTTGGTATATACAAATTCAGTTTACTAATTTTTTAAAAATAATCTGCATTTACAAAAAAAAATTAAATTATTTAAAATTCCTTTGGAAAAAGGAGAACCGAATTCTCTTGGAATCTATTGTAAATAACTTATATTTACCCAGCTTGCGTATTCCCCTTATTTTTTTATTATATTTTATACTAATTTAATAAATATTTTACATGTCGTTAAATTTTAAAAAGCAATATATGTATGAAATATAAAAAGTATAAAAAGCAAAATATAAATGCAAACTAAGAAAAATATATTGAAAAAGACTAAAAGATATTTCACATTTAAAAATTATTTTATTCCTAAGTTTTAAACTTGAATTAATATCTTTTTCAAAATAAAAAAAAATAAAAAAATGTATTTTTATATAAAAAAATAACAGATAGTAAACCAAAAATTATTTCCTATTATTAAAATATTAAAAACCAATAAAAAATGCATTTGTTTTTTTCTCCTATACAATTTCCAACCCAAGGACAATGATGATCGTATAAAGCTACACATTTATTACAATCTTTACAGTGTTTTGTTCTTACTGGCATATTTTAAAAACAATAATTGCAGTATCTCTTACCTAAGATAGGTATTTAAAAATCTTTTTTTATATTTTAGTTTTATAAATTATTTATTATATGATTATTTTTATTAAATTATTTAAATATATTTTTTTTATCAGTTTTTTTCTTAATTATTTATTATAAAGTTGGTAATTAACTTGATACTCTTTACTTTTTTTTTTTATGAAAAAAATAATTATTTATTTAAATATTTATAATAAATTAAAAGTAACTAACATTATCTATTGTATTATTTTATTGGTTTTATAAATTTTAAAATGTGATAATTTAATAATTTTTTTATCTGGTGTGATTTATTTTAATTTTTTTTTTCTATTAATTTTAGCTTTCATTTATAAATTAGTTTTAAGTTTCTTTTTACTGTTATTCTTCTATTTCTTGTTTACTTATTTTAGTTTTTAAAGAATAAGGAAAATTATCACTTTAATTATAGTCCAAGACGTTTATTTAGTCAATTGGATCACTCTTAATTGTATCTTCAAATCTAAACTAATATTGGTTTGTATTAGTTTATTCCTATTCAATTGTCAACTCACACTAAGGAAGTTCGATATTTTGCTATATGATATTTTTTTTAATTTTATTAAATTTTAAATCCTTTTAATTAAAACTAACTTTTTTATTTATTAATTTATTTTACATTATTTTTTTTTTACTTTTTATGCTTTCTTTATTTACTTTTAATTAATTTTATTTAATATTCTTCTTTATTATTTTATTTTATACAATTTCATTTTATTATTTGTTCGCTTTTAATATATTTTCTTGTTTTACAAAACCGGGCTTTTTTATTAAAATAATGAACAAAAAGTATGATTGAATTTTACGTCACTCAAATGTATTATTAAATAAAATAGATAAACAATAAAAACAGATAACCAAAAAAATATTGTAAAAGTTTAACTAAAATCTAAAAGAGATTATTAAAAATTTATTATTGAATAAATTGAAACCGTTTACAATCCTGTATAAAATAAAGGTGATATTTTATCTAAATTATATAATTGATTTTTTTTTAAAAAAAATAATATTTAATTACCATAACTAATTTTCATTTTTCTATTTTTTTATTTTATTTTATATTTTAAACAAAAATATAAAAATTTGAAAAAAAAAAAAAAAAAAAAGTTAAATATAGATATAAAATGAGTGGTAATAAAAGTGAAAAAATGCGTTAAATTTTAGATTAGAAAATAAATTAATTATTATAAGAAAACCGATAATTAAATTAAATTCTTGGGGATAAAACAGAGGAGATTGAATTATTGAAGTGTCAAAATAAAGACCAGTTAAGTCAAATAACAGAAAGAATAGATCAATTAGAACAAGTAATATAATAATAAGATGAAATAATTAGTGAATAGAAAAAAAATTCGGATTTAAATAATGAATAATAAAAGCAAATAAATTACTTATAAGAAAAATTAAACGAAGCATTAAAGTATAAGAATATATTTTATTAGATGGAATAGTAAATAAAAAATGTAATATAAGAAAATGATTAAATGAATTAACTTTTAATATAAAAAGATGATGTTATAGAAAAACTTTAAATTGAAACTTAGCAAATGGAAGAAGAAATGTAAGTAAAGAATGAAATTTTAACAAAATATGAAGAACAAATAAGAGAGTAATAAATTTAAATGAGTGAATAAATAAATTATATTCAAGAAATTAAAAACTAAGATAATTCTGAAATTAATTAATAAATTTAAATGTTGAATGATTAATTAGAAAATCGAATTTTAAATGAAAATTTATTAAATGATTAAATTTTGTAACTTAATTAAGTAATAAAAAATATTAAAAATGAAAAATTAGAAATAAATCATGAAAATGATTAATTAAAAGAATAAATATTTGATTTAAATAATACGGTAAATAATTATTAACTACAACTTGAAGAAAAATAAGGTTTATGTAATATTTTAAAAACTTAATGTGAAAATTAAGATAGCAATTGGAAAGAATTGGATACTATAAAATAACAATATTTCACTATTATGAATAATTTTATACAATATCATGAGAATACTTTTGAAGATTGAAATCATATATATATATTTTTTTTTTTATAATTATTTATATATATGTATTATAATTATTTTTTATTTAAAAAAATAATAATAAAATGAAATTTATAATAACTAAGTTTCTTTTTTATATTTTTTTTATTTTTATTTTTTTCAAATATCATTATCTTAGTCTTCTTGTAAATCTATTATTTATGTATTTATTACTCTTTCGTTTTCAATAAATTCATCCCAACTTAAATCACTTTCAGCATCCTCATCAAATCCTTTTGTTTTGTTTTGTTTTGTTAATTTATATATTTTTTTAAAAAGAAAAATAAAAATACCTAATAATTAAATTCTTTAGTATCTACTTTCTTAATATTCTTATCTTTTTTTGTTTACATATTCCAAAAACTAAAAAAAAAAAAAAAAAAAATTAATTTTATTACAAAAAAAAATAAAGAAACAAATAAATTACCTCTTTCTTTAATTTTTCTCTTCTTTCTTTTCTTTCCCATTCCTTTTTATTAGTAATTTTCAAGTCTTCATCTTCATATCTATTTAAATATTTAAAAAAAATAAAATAAAAAAAATAACTAATTTACATTTTCTTAAATTCTTTGAATTTAAACTCAATTTCAGCAATTTTCTTTTCATCTAACAAATCTTTGAAATATGGTCTCCATAAAATAGACTAATAACCTTAAACATCAGTAATAGTATCTTTATATAATTATTCCCCATAAGCAGTCCAAATTTAATAAGTTTTAGTTTTTTTAGAAGCAGTAATAATATACAATCCAGAAGCATCAAAACTAGCATAATCCATATAGGACAAGTTAGAAATATTTTTTGTAAATTCATTAACATATTTTCCTTTTTCTTTTCTTGTAAACCCAGTTTCAAGAATACCACAATGAGCAGAATTAAGATCTTTATTAATTAAAACAAAGAATGTTCCATTAGAAGAAAGCATAATCTCATTAGTGTTTCTATTATTAAATCTACCAACTTCTTTAATTGCAAAACTTTTATTTTCTTCTTCAACTTAATAGATTTATGAATGGAAAATCATAGTATTAGTTTCACCCCCTTTATTTAAAAAGATAATAAATAAATATTTTTATTTTTAAAAAAAATACTTTATTCTTCCTATCTAAAAACAAACCCGATTCTACCAGAATTAGGTTCAACAACATAATTATGTACTTTTTCATTAATTTCGATTTCAGTGATTTCCATCAGTCCTTTGTTTTTTAAATTAGCAACTTAAAGTGTATATGAGCTAACTTTTTTATTTTTAATCTTCTTAATAATAGCGCAAATATATTATCCATTAGCAGATGGATAAAGCTCAATATTAGAGCTTTCAGTATTGAAATTTCTCCATTTAAGTTCTCTTCTTGAAGGAATTTCGAACATAGAAATTCTTGTAGATACCTATTTATCATGTTCTCTTAAATTTCCACTATAAGAACATCCTATGATAATATTTTATTTAGTACTCCAATAAAACTTTTGTATATTTCTTATTTTAATTGAACTCTTATTGCCTTATTAATCTGCTAATAAATCCATTTCTGGAAGCTTATAAATACTCAATACATGATCTTAAACTCTTCCTAAGTATTATCCATCATAATTCCATTTAAAAGTTCCAAAAATATCACTTTATTTTGCTTTAAAGGTTCTTAATTTTGATACCTCTCCAACATGCCATACTATATAGTTTTCATCATCTTAAGTACTTTCACCTGCTTAGTCTGCCATAGTTCCGTTAAAGGATAGAACATAATTCTCACAAGGGGAAAAATCAACATTTTTTACTCCTTAATGCTTAAAAAAAGATAATCGTTTAAAGTCAGATCCTCCATAAAGTTAAAATCCGTCTGATAAATATTCTATTAAATATGTTCCATTTTAGCTCCATTCTATTTACGAATATTATTCTTTTAATTCAATAAATTCTATATTTATTAAGATTATTGTTTTTTTTTTTAAAAAAAAAAAGAATAATACCTTATTATTATAAAACTTATGAAGGTTCTCCTTCTAAATGAGAATAAGAATAAGGATACAATTAATTTCCTATTTTAATACAAAATTATTTCTTACGATATTCTTAACACCAATCATACAGTTCTTTCTTTTCTAAATTTACTGGTGGTGAGAAAACATCAGGGATATCAAAGAATCTATCAAAATCAGATAAAACATATGCTTTTAAAACATTTGAACCAAACTTAAATTCATGAAGTCCAACAGCAGCTTCTTCAGCTTTTTCAACACTATCAAATTCAAAAATAGCATATCTTTTAATTTATTTTTGATATATAAAAAATATAAATATTTTATATTTTTTTTAAAAAAAATAAAAAAAAAGAAACCCTGAAGTTGTTCCGTCAGGTTAGTATGCCCATTCTAAACTTTTTAAATTGTCCTTAACTTGACATGCTAGTAATACTTTTTCAATCATAACTTTATTTAATAAACCTAATTTTTCTTTGGGAGCTTATGGAAGGTTTACTACTAAAACAAAGTTATTGAATAATATTTATTTATCAAATACTGGCTTTTTTATTGTTTCGGAAGTTTCTTCAAATATTTCTTTTGCTTTTTGTTTTAAGTATGGCTCGATTTTAGGATTTTCTTTAAGTTCTTTTGAAAAGTCGATTTCTTTAAATAAATCTAACATTTTTTTTTTTTCGGATTTTTTTTTTTTTATAAAGTAATTATATCTTTATATTTTTATTTAATTATATTTAGTCTTATTTTTTTTTAATTTTATAAACTAAATAAAACATTTTTTAAAAATAAAATAAAAAAAACTGAGTTAATAACAATAATTAAAAAAGCCTTAATTTAAGGTATCAAACTCACCAAAAAATATAGAAGACAAAACTTAAAAAATAAATAATAAATTAAAAAGAGATTAATGGATTCGAGATTTAAATGAAGTTTTTTAAAAAATACACTAATATTTATTAAGCAACCTTTTAATAATAAAAGAAAGTAATGTTCATTTAAAAACAAAAAGTCAAAAAAATTAATATTTAAAGAAGTTAAGAATTTAAATAAAAGAAATTGAAAAAATTTCAATAAGTTTATAAGATCCTTCAGATGATTTTGTATAATAAGAAGAAAATAAACCTGTAGCGAATTATTATAATAAAAAAATTTTAGAAATTTATAACTTATTAACCGTTTTATATAAAATGTAGTTTGATAATAGGAAACTAAGTAAAATTAAAGTCAATACAAAAAATATTACTAGATCTACTTCCCTTATTTAGGAAATTAAAAAAAGTACCAGAAGAGTTTAAAGATTAAAAGCAGGCAATAAATTAGACAATATTATTAATGATGAATAATGTTTTTTTTTTTTCATTTAATTATTATATAAATTTAAAAATAATAATAAAAAAAAGATAATAGTAATAGAAAATCTTAAGAATTAGAAGAAAATTAATATGAAAATGATGTTCAAGAGCTAGATATAGAATATACTTTATAAAAATTTTAAGAAAAAAAAGAAGAGTTAAATAAAATGGCATTAAAGTTTATTGAAAATATAAATTAAAAGGATTTCTAATTTTAAGAAAAATATATAAATTTGAAACAATATTTTAAAAGTATTTTTTTTTATTATTATATTATGATTAAAAAAAATAAAAATAGAAAGACAAAAATTATTAGATATGTATGTTGGTGAAAATAAATTAAAAATATTCATTGAAAAAAATAAAAAAATTTAAAATTTAACAAAAATAACCATTAATCAATAAATGAAAAAGACCAATCAGAAAAAAATTAAATAGATAGTATTTTATTTATGTAAGAAGATTAAAATATTTAAGCCATATAAAGAGTAATCAATATAAATGATAATATTCGTAAAGATGTTCTTTTTGAATAATATTAAAAAAAAATGGATGAATTAGAAAATATAAAAATTTAGCAAAGTTAATAATTTTGGACTGACTTTGTTGATAAAAAAAAACCCTAAAAAATATTAAATTAAAAACTAGTAATACAATAACAATAATAAAATTTATAACTAAACTAACCATAATAATTACAAGTATCCAAATAAAAAAACACTTTAAAAGATATATAATAAAATAAAATAAACTTATAAAATAATATTACCTAAGACCATAATTCTAAAGTTAATTAAATGCATAAAAACAATGATATTAAATTTGTATCTGTTTCTTAAGACTTTAATACAAATATAGTTTCCTCATATAATACTGTTTAGTAACAAAAAATAAAATTTATGTTTATTTAAAAATAAAAAGAAAAGAGAAATAATTTAAAAAAACATAGATTTTATAATCTAATAAAAATAGAAACATTCAAGATGAAAATGAATTTAAAAAAAGCTTTTATTAAAAAAATTACGATTAAATTAAGTTTCCGAAAAATGATTAAGTAAATAACCAAAAATTCATTAAACCTAATTTAAATAAAAATTAATTAACTTTTGAAGAACAAATTTAAATTATTGATAGTTAAAATAAGTATGAAACACCTTTGTATATCAATAAGTTGAATTCTAAAGATCAAAGATATAGAAAAGAAAGAAAAAACTCTAGAATTATACAAAAAACTTAAATTAAACATTTAACACCTTTAAATAATTCACATTATATAAGCAAAAATCTATAAGACGAAGAGATTTCGAGTGTTTTTAGATACTAATAATAAAATCTTTTATTTAAAATTAACGGAACAGAATGGAAACTTTAAAATAAATGAATAAAAAATAAAATATTAATATGTTAAAAATATATGTTTTTTTAATAAATTTTTAAAACAATTTTCTTCTTTTTTTTAAAAAAAAATTAAAAATAATAAAAATTTAAAAATATATATAAAATGATTTATATTAAATTATCTTTTATACATATTTGTTCATTGTTAAAATAAACATTGATTTAGAAATTTTTTAGTTTTATTTCTCTTTAAAAAATAATTAAAGGTTATTTATTTAGATGAGAATATAAAAGAAATTAAGTTTATATAAAGCTAATATTTAATATTTTAAACAAATAATAGATTATTTAACATAAACAAAATAATTATTTAAAAAGCACAAAAGCTAAAATAAAAGAAATAATTAAAAATTAAATGAAAATAAAAATAAACTCGAGAACATATAAGTATTGAATATTGCATCAAAATTTATGGGGGAAATTTACAAGCGTAATTAAATTAAGCAGAAGTTTGATTAAATAAATAATAATTTATAATTAAAAAAGAATTAATAGAGTAAATTAAAATAGTATATTATATATTACAATTATACATATGAGTTATTTAAATTATAGATGAAATTTAACATAATCATAATAATGTTTTTTAAGATTTTAAATAATAAAAAAATAATATAAGACTTTTTTTAAAAAAAAAACAAAATTTCATGAATGAATAAGATCAAATTAAATCTGTTATATAAATACTCTATTTAAGATAATAATAGATAAAGAAAAATTAGAGATATAAAAATAAGTAAATAACATTTATTAAATAAATACTTATAAATAAATTTAATAACAAATAAGCTTTTATGTAAACTCTTCAAAATTAAATATAAATTAAAAAAGCTTTTCTTATTTGAAAAAAATAAATTAATTCTATTATATATTAATATAATTAAAAATAAAAAACTAAAGTTAAGTTCTTATATATAAATAATAATATTTATATACAAACAAAATAAAAATATAATCCTTATCTATTAAAATTAAAGCATTTAGAAATCAATGTCTAGACATATTTAGTAAAATTAAATTATTAAATAAAAATACTGATGATTTAAAAAGTACTAAATATTATTTATTTATTAATTTTTGGTTTGTGAAATAATACATAATACAAATTAAATATAAAATATTTTAAAATGATTTTTACTTTTGTTTTAAAATTTAATATAAAAGTTTTTGTTATATAAATAAGATTTATGAATATGATAAAAAGTTTATTTATTTTAATATTATTTTTTAAATATTTAAATTATTAATTAATACTAGCGATAAACTAAAAAATATCTTTTTAATAAAAAAAAACAGTAAAAGAAAAATAATTAAATTGAAATAAAATAAAAAAAGTAAATTAAAAATAAAATAAAAATAATAAAATGAATATAAATTTAATTTAAAAAAAATATATTATATAAATAACTTTAAATTAAATAATAATAAATAAAAAAATTATTAAAAAAAAAATGTCAATATAATAATAAGAAAACACATACTAATTTAAAATCTTATTAATAGGTGATAGTGGGGTAGGAAAAACATGTTTAATGACCAGATATGCTGATGATCGTTTTAATATAGATATGAAATCAACTATAGGAGTTGAATATAGCAAAAAAATAGTAAAAGTTGATAATTCGACAATCAACTTATAAATATGGGATACTGCAGGATAAGAAAGATTTAGAGCAATGGCTCCCCATTATTATAAAGGAGCTTTAGGTATTTTAATTGTTACTGATGTTACAAAAAGGGAAAGCCTTGAAAACGTAGAAAAAGTATGGTTAAAAGAAATAAATAATAATGCTAGTAAATAGATTAAGAAAATTTTAATTGGAAATAAAAGCGATTTAAATGATTAAAGAGCTTAAAGTTAAAACGAAGCAATCGAAATTGCAAAATAAAATGATATGGCTTACTTAGAAACTTCAGCTTTAGATAGTTCTAATGTAAATGAAGCTTTTTAATTATTAGTTAAAGGTATTATATTAAATTTAATTAAAAATATATATTTTATAAGAAATACTTAGTAATATTGATGATTTTCCAGAAGAATTAAGACCAAGGAATCTTACTATTAGAAGAGAATAATCTTTTATAAAATAAATTAATATTTAAGTTGATAATAACACATAAAAAAAATCTTTGTAAACCCAAAATTAAGTTTAAAATAAAAAATAAGGTTGCTGTTGAATGTTTATTAAAAAACATATTACTTTCTTATTATTTTTATATGGTTATATTTATTTTAATTATAGAATTTTTTTATTATTTATTATTTGTCAATTCTAGATTTCAAATCCTTCTTCTATTCTTTCATATATTTATATATATGCTTCTGAAACGCTAATTCTTTATGGAATAACTTAAGTTATATATAAATCTTAAATTTCAAACCATTAATTATTTGCTTTATTTCTTACATGAATTTTATATATTCCATTTTTAGTTGGACCTTCATGACAAATACTTGCTAATAAATTATATTTAGTACAGGATCCTTCATCGACATCTTTTTATTGAAATAATATATAAACTTTATTTATATTTTTATATATACATCCTTTAAGATCTAAATTGTTTAATGGAAATCTTACTATAGTTGGATTTTTTTCTAAATAATATTTATTAAAAGTAAATCTTTCCATATGTAAAATAAGATATTTTGGTAATTTTTTTATCCTATAAGTTTTTCTAAATTTAGGATTATCATAAGTTGTTACACCATCGAATTTTTTTAACAAGTTAAATATTGGCATTTCTGGAATATTTATTTTCAAACTATCATCTTTATGTAAAGGAGGAGGAGGAATATTTAAAGTTAAATAACTTTTGTTGTTGTTTTATATAAATTAAAAATTATAAAAATAATTAAAAATATAAATAAAATATCTACATAAATGACATTGCTTCTATTTTAGGAACACTTGAATATCCAATTTAATTTTCTTTTTTTATATATACTAGTTTTAATATATTTAGCAAAATAATTACATAATGGTTTATAAGTATGAACTTCAACTTCTCCCTTAAAACAATTTTCAATAAGATCAGAAAAGTGTGTGTCTTTTAATTCAATTTAGATAGAATTAAGTAGCCAACATAATAATTTAATTGGATCACTTTATAAATTAATATTGAATTTCTTATTACTCTTTAGAACTATAGCTTATAATAATTCATGTGGAGAAACCTATCCTTTAAAGTTTTTCGGATTCCAAATTTTTTTTATTAAATTGGAAAATCTTTTCGAAAGTAAAGTCTTGAGATCGAAAACATCTTAATTAACAGTATTATTATACAAAATAATTTAATCTCTTAACAAAGGAACTCTACATAAGGCTTAAATAATAACATTAACATAATCATTCATTTTAATATTATTTAATCCAACAAAACCTGGTATATAATCAATTCCATTAAGTGCTTTTGAACTAGGTTTTAATGTGTCTATTATATTTAAAAAACAAAAGTTAATTAAAATATATTTTATTTATAATATAATACCTAAATTTTTTATTTATTCTTATGAATATGTTGGTGCTAAATTATATTTTATATCATTTAAACTTTAATCTTAAACTTCATAATTATCTGGAAGACAATAAACCTTTGCATTATGTAAATTTATATACATATGATGATTTGTTTCTAAGGCATGTAAATATGCATTTGTATTTTTGCAACGTCCTTGATAATATTTTCCACAAATAAGGCATGCATAAACATTTAAATTTGCAAGTGAAATACTACATAATTTTTCAAAATCAAAATCTAACATATGTCTTTTAATTGTTGATATATATGGACAATCTTTTCTTATTTCAGTTATTTCTTCTTATTGGGATTTTCCTTTTGTTAAATTTGATAGAATTTTTTTGGTAGGTTGTACCTCAAATTCATCTAAGTCTTATTATTCTTAAAGCTTTTCTAGTGCTTATTATTTTTTTTATTGAAGTTCTTTTTCGTAGTTTTTTTTTAATTGCTATTTTTTTTTTTGTAAGATAAGTTTTTTTTTTTTTTTTTAATAAAATATAAAAATATAATTATTTTTTTTTTTTTTAAATAAAAAAAAAAATAGGATCACCATTCTTATTAACATCTTTAAAACACAATTTAATTAATCTTTTTATTTTCTTAGATTTAAATTTTTAATTTTCTTTCCAAATCTGCAATAATAGCAGGACAATTTTCCAAATTTTATACTATTAATTTAAGATTTTCGCATTCTTTAGCTTTCATATCATAATGAAATTTTAAATTTTAAATATCATTAATATTTTCTTTATTATCTTTCGAATCTTTAGAAAATACTTAATTATTAACATTATTATTATTAATATTGTTATTATTATTATTATTAAATCCTTATAATTAAAGACTTCTAAGATTTGTAATAATAATATAAAGTCTTTCGTTTTCTGCATAAAGGAGTAGATTTTTGGCTAATTATTATGTTTCTTTAACTCTAATCTATTCTTTTAAGACTTAAATTTATTCTTATAAATCTTCGACTTCCTTTTCTTTTAATATTCTATTCGAAATTTCATTTTTCCAATCATTTTCGAGAATTTTATATTGTTCATTTTCTAATTTCATATTGGAAATTTCTTAATAATATAAATCTAAATTTTCATTTAGTTTTTAGATTTCGTATTCCTTTTCTCTTATTTTTTCTTATAAATATTTTTTTTCTGCTTTTTCTTTTGTTTAGTTTTCTATTGTTTTTTACATTTTTTATAATTTTTCTTATAATTCATTTATTATTTCATTCTTTTCTTCAATTTCTTTCATATTTTCTGTAAAATTCATGTTTAAATTTTCATAATTTTATATAAACTAATCTTAATTTTCCCTCATTTTTTCTAACTCTTACTCCTTTAATGCTATAAGTTATTTTAACTTTATATTTTCATCAAATAATTGCTAATTTTTATATATTAATTCAATATTTGGGGACTCTTTTTATGAAAAAGACAAGCTTTCTTCATGATTTTCCACACTTTTATTATTTTTAATTATTTTTTAACTTTAAATCTGTTTTTATTGCTTAAATTCTACATAATTTAGTCTTTTCAATTGCTTTTTAGGCACCTAGGATGGTTTTGGATCATCTAATTATTTTAATTTGGCCTCTAAATCTTCTTTTAAATTATGGATTTGATTGCACATATCTTTTTCTCGCTCAATTTTCTCCTCTAATTCATTTTCTAAATTTAATAATTATTATTTTATTTAAGAACTCATATTTATTTATTTAAAAAATAATTTATATATTTTTAAATATAAATAAAAAAAAACTGATTTTAATTTTTTTTTTTTTTTTTTTTTTCATTTTATATTTTCGATATTTTTAATTATTTATATATATTCGAAATCATTTAATATATTTTTTTATATTAAAATTTCAATTATTTATATCAATCCTAAACTTTATAAACAATAAAGAAAATTTTGATTTTAAAAAAAAAGACTTTGGTTAGTTATGTATAATAGAGAATCTAAAATCTAAATAGAGTTTTCTTTTTTTTATGTTTTTTTTAATTCTTCAACTAAAATTTATAATATATTATATTAATTATTTATTTCTTGAATTTATTCAAAACTAATATTTGTTATAATTATATTTATACATTCTAAAATTTTAATGAATTTCTTAATTAATAATATAAAAATAAATGAATATTATAAAAAAAAAATATACATATGAATTATTTATTATAAAAGAAAAAATAGAATGCTTAATTAATAAAGGAATTATTTCTAAGTTTAAATTTATAATTTAGCATAAACATTCATATATATGAATTTTGTTCACATATTAAACATTATGTTTAATAACATTTAATAATTCTTAAAACAATTAAGGATTAGACTAGTACGAAATATAAGGTAATATTTAAAAACATAAGTTATTTATTATTTAATATTCAGAAAAAGGATAATATAAAAATTTAAATATTTTTGAACATATTTCCGATTTTAATTTAGTATTTTAAAATAAGCATAAAAAAGAGAAATAATTAAGTATATTTTTCACATTCTTAGAATCTTCTATTATATAAAAAATATTATAAACAATCTAATTAATTTCTTATTGCTATTTATTTATTTATTTTAAATAATATAATATAAATAAAATACATCTTCTTAATTTTATATAAGATCATTGAATAGAAGAATATTTAGAAACCATGTGTATATAATATATATTTCTTTATTTTTTCTTTCATATTTTCCTAATTTATTATTTAAATATATTCTTATAGTATTATAAACTAAATTATCTAAATAAAATAGTTCTTATGGTTATCCTTAATTTATATATAAATTTCCTATAATAATCAATATATTTTCAATAATGTTTTTTTTTTAAGTATTAATTAATAAATTTTGCAATTCATTTTCCTTTATAAAGTTATATAATTCTTATTTGTTTTATTAATTATTTTCTAAAGATAATAAACTTATTATTTCTAAAATTATTTCTTATATTTCATTGTTATAATTTACTTTAAATTAATTTTTTAGGTTATTATACACAATAAAGTATTCCAGATTTTCATGTAAACACTCTTCATTTTATTTTTATTAAATATATTTATAAATTTAATACAATATTTATATTTTTTCTTCTTTTTATTAACTATTTGTAGCCTATTTTATAATAATATCTATGTCCTATATTAATTTCATATATATAAATATTGATTAATTTTTTTGTACATTTATTTATTATGTTTAATTTTTATAGTATTCGTTTTATTTTCCACGGAATTATATAAGGATTTTGTTTATTTTTTTTTATCTTATTTCTATTCTAAATTAATTCTTTTTATTATTTAATAATTTTTATTAATTTACAAAAATTTCCATTTTTTTTTTTCTAAAATTTATATTTTTAATAAATATTTTATAAATTAGCGCTTGTTTTAATATATTAATTTAATTTTTTTTGTTTAATTAAAAATAAAAATAAATGTAAACTATATTTTTATTTCGAAATCATATTTTTTTAATTATACTAATATGATTTTATATAAATATCCTCCTTCATTTATTTTTTTTAATTATTTCAAAAAGAAAAAAAAAAAAAAAATAATAAAAAGAAAAAAAAATAAAAAAAAATATATTTAGCATTATAAAAAAGTGGAAAATAAAATAAAAAAATGGCAGATTAATAAAAAAAGCGTTAATAAGCAGAAGAAGTAAAGAAGTTATATGACCCAGATTTCTTTTACGAATATGGCGATAATCCCGCATTTAAGAAATTAATTTAATTTTAACAAGAAAATTGTTAAGGAGGTGCTAATACTGACTACAGAACATATGTAATTGATAAATATTAAAAGTAAACAAAAAAAATCAAAAACATTAAAAAAAAAATATAATATAATCGTTATAAAGAATGTTATATGCAAGAAATTGGGATGATTTCCTTTAAAGAGATTTAAAAGCATTTACTTTTCCCAGATCTTTTGCTATTTGGGTAGGAGCCTCATTAGGAATGGCAACTGGTAAACTTAATATTATATAAAATATTGATATTTATTTATTTTATATTAAAATCTAATAAAAATTAAAAGCATCCAGATGGTGTAGATAAATGATTCCTATTGGAAGTCATGGTATTACAAATTTAAATTAAACATAATTTTATCATCTGTAATAAAAATTATATATTTTATAAAAAATAGTTATTAATATTTTTAAATTAAATAAAAAAATAAAATATTTATTTATTATAAAGTTTTGGGCCAGTGGGAGCTTTAGGAGTCTTTGGATTTGCTTTTGGATGTATATTTATCATTTATATAAAAATATAAATATTTTATAAAAATTAATAATAAAAAGGTGGTTATTTATATTATAAAACAACACTTTTTATGGCAAATAAATTCTACCATCATGTAATATTACAAGAAAGAATGTGGTAATTTGAAGCAGAAAGACAAAACCCAGGTATAAACATAAACAAAAAGAATATTTATTTTATAAATATATAGGTTATGGAGAATACTTCTTTAATGATGTACCAGTAGCTGCAGAAGAAAGTTTCCCCGATTTAGCAAGAGGAGAAATGGCAAAAACTAAAAGACCAACCCCTACACAAGATTTTTGAATAAAATAATAATATAATATTATTATTATTTTTATTTAAATAAATAATAATATAAAATAAAATATTTTTTATTTTTTTATTTTTTTCATAAAAAATATATCTTATTTATTTTTAATTATTTTTTATTTTTCATAATTTTGGATATTAAGGCTGTTTATTTAATAAAATAGCATTTAAAGCTTCCTAAATATCAGTAGTTTAAATAGAAGAAACATTAATTCTAGCTAAATAATCCAAATTGTTTAAAATTATATCATGTTTTTATTTATTAAGCATATTTTTTATTGTCCAAATAGCAACAGGGCTTTTTTCAGAAATTAATATAGCTTTTTAAACTAAAGTTTAAACCATAATTTCTTCATTTTCATAAACTTAAGATACTAATCCTTTTTTGATAAAAATTACATAAATAAATAAAAAAAGTAATTATACCTAATTATATAGCTGTTTGTGAATCAAATCGATTTCCTGAAAATATTAATTCCCTTACTAAACTTTGATTTCCGCAATTTATTTAAAGCCTTTAAATTAATCCCATATCAGCTGCGATTCCCAAATCAACTTCTTTAAATTCAAAAAAAGAGTTTTTTGTGCAAATTCTATAATCTGCAGCTAAAATAAGTTCACAAGCTAAGCCTAAACATGCGTTATGCACCCCCATTAAAATTGGAATGTTTATTTTCTCTAAAGATGTCATAGATTCTTATAACTCTTTTATAATATTATATAATTTTATTCCTTTTCGGGCATTATCTAAACCTTCTATTTCTTTTTAAAACACTGAGTCTTTTAGATCTATTCCAGAAGAAAAATGTTTACCGTTACCTGTTATTATTATACAGCGCAAATTAGAATTGTTATTTAACTCCTAAATTATCTAAGGAATTTCTTCAATCATTTTTAAATTCATGGCATTTCTTTTATTTGGACGATTTAATTTTATGTGTGCTATATGAGGATTTACATATTCTAATTATAAAGTTTGAAACATTTTTTATTTTAAAAATAACTTATTTAATTAATAAATTTGTCTATATATTATCTTTTTTTATTTTTTTGTTAATATGTTTAACTTATAAAATATATATATATATATATATTTTTTTTGATTATTTATATTTTATTTTATTTAAAAAAAGAAAAAAAAGTAAATGAGTAAAAATTAAATTAATAGATATAAAACTTCTTTAAATGAAGTAAGTTAATGTTTTTCGATTTAAATATTTTTTGATTTATATTTTATTTTTTAAACTTTTATTTTGTTAAATTATAATTTATTTATTTTTAATAATTAATAAAAAGCCTTTGGAATATGATAATTTGTTAAGTAAAAATTAAAAAAATGAACAATACTTATTATCACAATTAAAAAAAAAAATGAAAAGATAATTCTTCTTAATTAATGACAAAAAATGTAATAGATATTAATCAATAAAAAAGCTTAAAAAGGTAGAAAAAATAAAAATCAATTAAACCAATTTGTATAAAAAAAAAAAAGTTTTCAAAAAAATCCAAATTAAATTTAGAAAAATTAAAAAAATATTGATTAAAGAAACTCTTTTGGTTAATAAATAGATTATAATTAATAAAGTAACCAAAATAAAAGTAGAATAATATTACCTTCACTTGATCCTTACTAATAAAAGTTAACAAATTAAATAAAAAATAAAAAAATAAAAAAATAAGGTAAATAAAGCTGAATTTATAGTAAAATTTTAATCAATAAACGCTTGAACATAATTAAATGAATAAAACTATAGATGTTAAATAAAAACATGATAATACAACTTTTATAATTAGAAAGAAC
Source organism: Ichthyophthirius multifiliis (assembly GCF_000220395.1). Lineage (NCBI taxonomy): Eukaryota > Ciliophora > Oligohymenophorea > Hymenostomatida > Ichthyophthirius > Ichthyophthirius multifiliis. The sequence goes on from NW_004086124.1 coordinate 44,391, forward strand.
TCATAATTATAATCACCTTTAAAATAATATCTAACACCTTAAATAAAAGCCAGTTTTAATTAAGATTGTAATATTAGTTGTTCACCAAATAAATTAGTTTCTGTTTTCTAATTTGAAGTAGAATAACCATAACCTGTATAAGATAATACTGATTAATAATCCTATAATTATTCGTATCAAGATGCTCGAGTAAACCTTAAAAAAAGTATATATATTAATGTTATTTTATTATTAATTAATAGAAATTTTATAATTTTTTTTTAATTTAAAAAGGGTAACTTGAAAAAAATTTAAATAATATCAAATTCGAAATCAAGACCAGGACAATATAGCCCAAATATTTAAAAAACAAACTAAGATTCGATAATAAATATGGTACAATTAGGAACTGATAAAACTTTTTGTTTTTATGGGGTATGTGATGGGCATGGTATTAAAAAATCTCATAAAAACATAAAAAAACAAAACAAAAAAAGGTGAATATGGAGATTAAGTTTCAAATCACATAAAGAAGAAACTTTCGTAAATTCTTTTAAAGAATATAAAGATAAGTTAATAATAAAAAGCAAATGAATTAAATCTCCAAAATACATTAAATAAAACTTTAAAATAGGTTTCTTAAGAATTACTAGATTCTAAAATGGATACTTATTTAAGTGGATCGACCTCTGTTACCATATTAATACACAATAATACTCTTTATTGTACAAATATAGGCGACTCTAGAGCTATAATAGGTCGTTTAGTAAATAAAGGAGGAGGTAAAAATGAATGGAAATCGATTTAATTAAGCGAAGATCATAAACCAAATTTAGCTAGAGAAAAAAAACGTATTTTAGAACATGGAGGTAGAGTGGAAATCTAAACCGATGAAAAAGGATAAAAATAAGGTGTTTATAGAGTCTGGAATTAAAAAATGGAATATCCAGGTTTAGCTATGTCAAGGTCATTAGGAGATAAAGCAGGAAGAGAAGTAGGAATTATTTCAGAACCTGACATTTATGAACTTCTTATTTAAGAAGAAGATAAATTCATTGTTATTGCGAGTGATGGAGTTTGGGAATTTATGTCTAATTCAGACGTTTAATTTTTCCTTTATATTATACTTATTAATTTATTTATTTAGGTTATTAAAACTGTTATTCCTTTTTATAAAAATAAAGATGCTTAAGGGGCTGTTGATGCTATAATTAATTAAGCTTGTCTTGAATGGAAAAAAGTTTATTTTGTTTTTTTGTTTAAATATATATTAATTTTTTTAAAAAGAATGTTGTAAATGTAATTGATGATATTAGTTGTGTAATTTTATTTATATTTTTTAGTGAAGAAAAAAAATAAAAGTAAATTGAATATTATTGAATATATTAGAATGCTTTTTAATTTAAATAATTAAAAAATTTTAAATAATTTTTTTTTTATGTTTTTAATAAAAATAAAAAATTATTAGAAATTTTATAAATAAGAATAAAAAAAATTAACATTTTTATGTAATTAGTTAGTATGCATATATAATTTTTATATATTGTTTTTATATTTTTATATGTTATTTTTTTTTACGAATTATATTAATAAAAAAAAAAAGTGAGAAAAAATAAATATGGTCTTTTTTTTTTTTTTTAATAAAGAATTTTATAAAAAAAATATAAATAACAACATTTTTTCATCTAAACCATTTATAATATTCTTTTGAATAATTTATTGTTTTTCTAACCATATTTAATTATTTTTTTGGACAATAAAATATCTTTTTAATTATTAAATATTTTTTTTTTTTTAAAATAAAATAAAATAACATATATATATATATTTATTTTTTTCTATAAGTCTTTTTTAAATATATTCTTTTTAGTATTGGATTTTATTATTTTTAGCAAAAAAATCTCTCGGAGTTAAATATATTTTTATTTATAATTCAAATTTATAATCAATAATTTTTTATTTATTTTACAATTAGAATCTGTTTATTAAACTAATACGAAATATTACATTTGTATATTTGAAAAATTAAAATAATTTTATACTTATTTTAATATATATATATATATATAATTATTTAATATAAATTTTAAAATTTTTTTCAATGTTAATTTAATAATAAATAATATTTATAATTAAAGGAAAATTAATTTTGTATTAATAAAAATAAATATTATTAAAAGATTTATAATATTTGCATATTAATATGTTTTATTAATTTTATATCTTAATATAATAATTTTTTATATATATTTATTAATATATTTTCATTAATTATTATATAAAATATATTTTTATATTTTATTTCATTTTATTTTTTTATTTAATAACAAAAAAAAATCTATAATCATATCTACTATCTATATTAAAATAATTATAATGATAATAATATTTTTTATGCACATTTTTTATTTTAATTCTTACTTTTTAAATAATATTATTAATAAATAAATAATATTTTATTTTATAAATTTTTTTTGATATAAAAAAATAAATAAATATATATATAATATTTATTATAAATATCTTTATATATTTTTTCGTTAATATATAATAAAAATTTATTCATATATTAAATAATTTAATCAATTTTAAAAGAAAATTCTTTTAATACTATTTATAATATTTCTAATTTCAATATTTTAATTATATATATTATTATTATTTTAAACAGATTATTTTTCTAAAAAAGACTCATATAAAAATTCATCTAAAATTTCTTAATTATCTAATGAGTTTTAGTAATAATAAAAATCAATATTTAATATAGGTCCAAAGAAAAGTTAATCATTATCATCTTATAACTAAAAAAATCGCCATTAAGTCTTATAAACTTAATTTTTAGTTAAATTTTCATCCAAAAAGTCCACATAAAATAAGATAAAACAAATATTATTTTAATAAAAAGGACAAATAAATATTTTTTTCCCTTCCAAAGCTCCTTATATGCATTAAATAAAACTATTTTCTGGCCAAAAAACATCTTTATGAATAACTACCCTAAATGAAACAAGAAAAAAATATTAAAAAAAACATTAAGAAACAATCTATTGATAAATTTTAAATTAAAAAAATTCTTTTTTTTATAAAGAATTTCTTCTTTATGAATATCCTTATTATTTTATATTTTATTAAATTCTTAAAGTATTTGACTTACATCTTTTTCTTTAAAAAGAAGGTAATTATGGATTTTCTTCATTAATAATAGTTAAAGTTTACTATTATATTTGATCTACCATTTCTTAAAATTAATCATATGAAAACATATACCCAGGGTTTTGAATATTTAAATGCGATTAATTTAATTCATTAGCAAAAAATTCTGTTTAAGAAGCTGCTTTGGAGATTTTATGAAACTCTTCTTCGCTTCCAAGTACAAAAAATGATTATGAATTTTAAAAGATTAAACTGTTTATATTATTGAATGTAATTCCCGTTAAATCAAATGTATTTTTTTATTCTTTTTATGTTTCTATTGCATTTATTTGACCTTAAAAATAATATGGATTTTATTAATTTTCTATTATTATATTTTCTTTTGATGTTTATTATATTGTTTCTATACATGGGATTATCTCATGTAAATTTAAAAGTTAAAAAGGGTTTTAAGTTTATAAATAAAGGTTGAAAAAATCTTCATTTTAATTATTTTAAATTAAATTTTCTTACATAGTGTAATTCATGCTATCTAAATAATATTTTATTTATTGACTTTCAATTCTTAATTTTATACTTTTAAGGTTTTCCATTTAGTAAAATTCAATAAAACATTAGAAATCATATTCGGATTCTATATTTATGATGTCATTTTCTTAATCTTAGTATTTTATAATGGGATTTTTCGGAAGATTCTTACAAAATTAATACTCTATTTGTTATTATAGTTCTGTATATGTTTTTGGGGATTTATTTAGTTTATAACAATTTCCATTAATAATTATTTTTATATTCATTTTTTTATTTAAATTTAAACAAATTTATAATTTTATATATTATTATTATATTATTATTATTAATTATAATAATAATATATTTTTTAAATATCTTATATATATAAATATTTATTATAATTTTCTTAAATTTTTGCTTTGTAAATTTTGAAAAAATCGATTTGTTTTTCTTTTATTAAATAATAAAACAAATTATTTTTTTATAAATTAGAAAAAAAAAAAAAAAAAAAAATTTAAATTGAGAAATAAATTTAAAATATAGTTTATATATTAAAATAATATTATTTTTTTGGATATAAATTAATTAAATTATTTAAAAAATTTTTTTAATTGATTTATTTTAAAAAATAAATAATTAAAAAATCTGTTATAAAATCAAATAATAAAAAAAATAATATATAATATTCAAATTATACCTCCATAAAAAGCCATTAATTTATTGATTGAATTTTACATACTAATTTTCTCATAAGCGTATTTATATATAATACAAGCTATAACCATATTAATATTTTATTCTTTAACATATTTCAATAAATAATCCTTTGGCAAGTGTATTACTATTGCCCCTTTGTATTTTTAAGGTGTAGTTTCACCTTTTCCAATTCTAACCTTCCAATTTTTTATTTTTTAGAAAACTAGTTGTCTTTCATTACTTCTTGAAGATTTTAGAGGCTTTTAATGTCTTTGGAAGAGTATATACTGAGAATATTTAGATTTATGTGCTTCTTGTTTATACTATTAATTTCTATTTCTTAAAATGTATTTTTTCAGACATTTTTCTTATTTTAATTTTTTAATTCTTTTAATTTCATTAATATTTAATAATTTAAAAAAATAAAAAATATTATATTATTTTCAATGCAATATTAAATTAGCAAATATTTATATTTTAGCTAAACTAATAAAAAACATGGATATGGAAAAAATCTAATTAATAATAGAAAAATTAAATCAACAAACAATGAACAGAATAAAAGATTTCGAAGTACTATAATAACTAAAAGAATAAATAATAAATATACAAAAAGATCAACTAAAGGAAAACTATTTACTTAAAGATTTGTTCCATTTATTAAATGATATAAAAAACATTTATTCTTTTATTGAAGGAGAAGAGCATTAAGATATTTAAAACTAAGATTAATTCGAACAATTTTTTACTTTTATTATTTTATTTCTAACTAATTATATAATAAAATAATGTTTTTTAACTTAAAAATTAAAAGATTACTTCCAGCAAGAAACTATAGAATATATTTTAATGTAGAATATATTTTTTTGTAGAAAAACATTACTTGAATGCAATTATAAAGAAGAATATTTTGTTTTTTTGAAGGAAATTTTCGAAACAAATGATATTTTAATTAATTTTACTTATAAAGATAAAGAAATTAGCAGTGCTTCGGGACTAGATAATAATCTTTATTCAGAAAGTTTTTAAAGATACTCTTAAAACAACAATAATAAGAGTTTTGGAGATAAAAGCTCTTAAAATAAAAGCTAAGATAGTAATAAAAATTGTAAAAATAATGAACAAAAATCAAATATAGAAATCGAATCATAAAAAAATATAAATGTAACTAAATTACCAATAATAAAACATATTATGTAAAAATAAAATTGTTAAAAAAATATAATATTTAATAACTAAATAATAAATGATAATAGTAAATATAAATAAAATAATAATAATAATAATATTAATAATATAATAATAATAATAATAATAATAATAATAATAATAATTTATATTAAGAAAATTCGAAAATTAATTAAAATATTTTAAAGAAAAATTCCATTAATAATAAATAAATAGACTTTAAAAATGACAAAATAAATAACTTAATATATTTTAATAATTTGAATTTTTTCGAGTATATAATTAAAGAGCATCATGATTTTAAATTTATATTAAACAAAGCTTAAAAGATTCTAAAAAGGTATTCTAATGTTTATGTTTAAAAGTATATACTAAATCTTATTTTTAATTATGTATCTAATTATTAGTTACAAAATGATGAAATTGATTATTTTTTGATTTTTTTGGAAAACGGTTTTGAAGAAATTGAAAACGACTAAATTTTTAAATAAAATCTTGCTAAAGCTAAACTTTTTTAAGCTTTAGAAAATCCATAATTATTGTAATAATAAATAAATGTTTATTTACAAGATTTAAATATTGAAAATAAAATTTTTTTTAATCTTATTTTTTAAATAAAAGCAATATTTTCATAATAATAATCTATAAATGATAAATAATAATAATAATATTACAGTTTGATGATAAAAAACTACTTTTAATAAAAAACTAATACCGAAATAAATGAAATATAATAATTAATAAATACTATAATAATATATATGGACAAAAACGAATTCTTATCAGCTTTTTTTTGTTTAGAAATAATTAATAACTTTGTTTATTTATTACCTTAAAATTAGAATTTTTAACAAAAATAACTTTTTTTTTAATTTTTGGGAATTTTCGGATTTTTTTTAGAAACATTTTTCTTCAAATAAAAATAAGAAAATAATGATTAAAAAAATACTAATAATTTTTATTTTATAGAAAAATTGAATACATTATTAGATAAAAGCTTAATTATATTATTAAAAAATGCTTTAAAGTAAGTTTTTATATAATTATCTTTTCTTAAAAAAACAGAGGAAAAAAATGAAAATTTAAATAGTTTTCTTTGTTTAAGTAATAATCTTGTTCTAAATATTACTTTAGTTTCTGGCTAATTAAATATTTTTTTTGTCGAATAAAATCTTAAAATTATTTAAAGTATGATCATTTTTTATAAAAATAAAGCATAGAGCTTATAAATTGCTTAATTAGGAATTATTTGTTCAATTAAAATTTAAAATTAGTAATTTATTTTAGAATTTAAATAATTTTTAGAAGGAAATTTTTAACCTTTGTCTAAGCTTTTGTTAGCTTTAATTAATCCAAAAATTATAAAGGAGAATTAGATTTAAAAAATAATTGAGAATATTGGCTGGTAGAAAATATTAGAAAGCGAAATTTGCATTGTATTAATAAACGAAATAATCAAATAAAATAAAGATGAATTTTTTTTTGGAAAATAATATATTTTCTAATTGAACAAAATTATGACTTTTTTTTGTTTTTCTAGCAAAATAAAATAATGAAATTTTTTTTATTGAAATTTTAATTGAGAAAATGTAAAAAGAAGAAAAAAATAAAAAAGAAATTTTAAAAATTTTAAAGCTTTTTTTACCTCTTTTTTTATATTTACCTTTTTCTTAAACAATCCCTGCTTTTTATTTTAAAAAAATATAAATCTTTTTATTTTAGACTTTTAATTTTTCATCTGATTTTTATTTTAATTTTCATATATTGTTATTTATTTTTTCACTTTAAGCTCTTTCTTTTATTGAAAAAGATTATTTTTATAATCCTCAATTATGTTATGAAGCTTAAATTATTTATTTTGCTAAAGAAATTGCTTAAAACTATATAAATTTTTATAATAAATCAATTGTATAAACACTTATTCTACTTTTTATTAATTTAGTAAAAGTTATTGAAGATTAAATTCCTTTAAAATAAGAAACTCAAAATGTTTTTTATTGTTAAGAGTTAGAATAATTGGTACTTAATGGATTTCAATAAAATGATTCTTTAGAAGAAAAATATTTTTTTTTATTTTTTTATGAATAATTTAAGTTTTATATTTTTATGAATAACTTTACAAAAATAATGAGTATTTTAGATTTATTTTTAAAAAAATACTAAAATTAAATTCTTGTTTTATAAGAAATTTGTAAGTAATATAATAGAAATGATATTAAACAAATTATATATTAGAAATATATTAATTTTATCCTTTTTTCAAATTCTAATTCTTAATATATAACATGTAATATATATAAATGTATATTTTTTATAATATAAATTTAAGAATCTAATATTGTTGAAATAATTAATAACATTGAAAGCCCTTAATTACTTGAATAATATTTTTTTCCATTAAAAACTATTATAAATAAAATAAATGAAAATAATAACTTAAATTCCTTAATAGCTATTTTTTAATAGTTTATGTATAGGATATAAGAATTCTAGAATTTCGAAAAATGCTAAAAAATCAAAGAATAATTTATTGATTTTGCAAAAAAAAAATTAGGATAAGTTTGTGAAGATAATATAATAAGATCTTTGATTGATATATGAATATATTAATTAAATATAATCAAATTTTTTATATTATAGTATTTTTTTAAATTAATTTAAAGATTTTATTTTAAATAATTATATGATTTATAATATACAATAATATTATAAAAATAAATTTAGAATAGGTAATAAAAATGTAGAAGAAATTATATATATTAAAGGTGATTATATAAATAAATATATAATATATATATATATATATATAAATTAAATAATTATAAAAAATTTTTTATATTAATTATTTTTAGTTTTTTTTATTATTCATACTTTTTTTGTAATCGAATTTTTTTTAAAAAATTATTTTTTTTAAAAAAAAATTAATATATACTATTAGTCTTTAATTTGTCAAATATTAGTTAAATGTCTTAATATATTCCCATACTAAATGAATGTGGGTACTATAAATAATAAATTAAATTAAATCAAATATTAAAAAAGATCATGCAAAATGAAATTCGAGTCATCTGCTTAATTAGCTAACCATGTTAAAAAAGTAATTTAAAAAATTATATAAAAAAAACTGTGTTTTTTTTTATTTTTAATAATAAAAAGTTTTGTGTAAATAGCGATTATAATGATCTTGACAAACTTAATAAGAAGTATAATGAATTAAGAATGGGATTAGGATAATAAATGCCAAATATAAATCCAAATGAAAAAGATTAAAATTTATTAAAAAAAGCTGGACAAATGAGTTTATAATAAGCAAAAGCTGGATTAAAAACAGAAGACCCTGCATTTAAAAAATTAGAAAGAGTTGCACAAAAATAAAGAGAAGAAGAATTAGAAGAACAAATAAAAAAATTAAAATAAGATAGAGTTTAATAAAGAGAATAATAAAGATAAGATAATATTGAAATGTCTAATTTATTAAATAAATATCCAAATAAATAAGATTTGGATTTATATAATTAAATAGAATAATAATAAATTAAAAACGAAATAAGGAATACCAAAGGGGTTGAAAATATAGAAAAAATGCAATACTTAGCAAGAAAAAATGATATGTTAAATTAAAAATAAAACTAATTAGTTAATTAATTATATTAGGAAGTTTAAAATGTACTATTTTTTTTTTTTTTTTTAAAAAAAATGAATATTTTATAAAAATAAAGGGTTAAAATATTGCAGACTATAAAAACATTTAAATAAACGAAATGGCAAATCAAGAAAGGAGTGAAAAAATATTGAATTTAAGATAATAATAATTAGAATTAGAATAATAAAAGAATAAACTCATTAATTAAATTTATTCCCCATCCAATAACTAATAATAATAAACTCGAATCAAAGAAAATAAATATTTTGACCCCAATCCTAACTAAAAAAACATTAATTAGGATAATATGCCTATATAGGATTTATAAAGACCTTTTTCAAACCAGTAATTATAAGATTTTACTAACCGGAAAAAAACTCCTTAGGAAAAGAGTTTTTATTAAAATAATATAATTTTTAAATAATTAAATAATAATAAATAAAAAAAAAGAGGAAGAATTATTAAATAATGAAAGAAATAAAAACTGGAAAGATCATTCGGAAAAAATGCTTGATGATATTCGTAAAATAAAATAAGATTATTAAAGAGCGGGAGGAAAAGATAATCGTTTTTTAGAAAATTTAGAAAACTTAGACAAGTTTTATTAAAAAAAAGAAGTATAAAATCCTATAATTATAAATAATTAAGAATTTATATCACCTCCAACAATAGATCCTTAAAATAAATAAATATTAAGATTGTAAGATTAAATAAATTAAATGTAAAACTAAAGAGAATAAGAAAAAATATTTTTAGACAAAGAAAAAGAATTATAAAAATTATAAATAGAATTATAAAATTTATAAAATTAATAAAATAATAATAATATCGAAAATTAATAATAAATTAATTTATTTCCTTAAAATACTGTATTTTTAAATAAAAATGGATAACCTTTAATTTATAACAATAATAATAACAATTTAGATTATAAAAACAATCAAAATTTTACTTTGGGATAAATTAATAGTTCTATTCATGGATATATGGATCATGGAGAAAACCCTTTCAGTATTTTTACTTAGTAATAAGAATTTTTGTTATAAAATGAAGTCAGATGTGTAGATTTGGATGAAGAAGAGCGAATATTAGCAAATTTAGCGAAAGAAGAAGTTGATTAATTAAGAATATTAAGCAGAATACCTATAGGCACTGAACTTTATAGATTCAAAATGGAATAATATAAAGAGTTAAGTACTTTGAAATCAGAAATGGAGAAAATAGCTAATGAATAAAAACTTTAAAGATTAAGAAGAGAATTCGAATACTAAAGAAGAGAAGAAGATAGATAATATGATAATGAAAAGTATATTTTAAAACTTAATTATTTTTTAATTATCTATATATATATTTAGATGGAATGATGATCAAAGAAAATGGATTATTGCGTAAAGAATTAGAAAAGATATGGGACCCACTGTCGGTTTAAAACAATATGATTAAAATGATGGATTGGTCATACATTGGGATTATATTTTGGGTTTACCTAAAAGAAATAATTTCGCCTAAGTTGTATTCGGAGTTTTTAATAATGGTATTTGTTTTATGTTTTGTGTTTTTTTATTTTATTTTGAAAGGTGATACTTTATATACTCCTAAGATTGTTGATGCAAAAGATTGTGAAGTATATATTATTTTAAATAAACAATAAAAACATAAATATTATTTATATAGGTTGAAAGTGCAGAAACTGTAAGATGTATTATAGGAGATTCTCATTAAGTAATAAATATATATATAAATATATATATATATATATATATATATATATATATATTTAAAACTCATATAATTATTTATATAAATAAAGGTTTTCGACATACCACCTTCGACTGATGCTTTATTAATTATGGAAGTATAACTTCCCTTTTCAAAGAAAAAAGGAGATAACACAAACAAAACAGAAAGTTTAGGGTGGACTTAATTAGATTTATTTGACTTAAAAAAAGAACTAAAGTAATTATTTATTTATAAAAAATTATACCTTTCTATAAAAAAAGACGAGGAAAATTCAAATGTCCTATATATTATCCACCAACCGACTAAAATATAACAATAGAAGATATTCGGCATTTAGAACCTATTCCAGGTACATGGATATATCTTAGAATAGCATATCCAAATGATGATGATTTCAGTAAATAAAAATCTCGTTATCCAGATCATACAATGCATGAATATATAATTCCGAGAATTCATTTAAGAAATGATTTAGGATATAGATAATAATAAAAAATCTAATACACAATGCCTAACTAAGACTAAATGTTATAAAATATATCTTATCCAGATTAATCCTACAGGAATTACTAAGAACCTTAACCTTAATCCAACGGATATTATGATGTTCCAAGACCATCTGATGATAAACAAAAAAAAGGTTTTTTATTTTATTTTATTTTTATTTATTATTATTTAAAATATACAAAAATAAGGTCTTTCTGTTTCTGTAATGAATATCTAAAATTATAAGCCAGTATAAAATATAAAAGTATTAATTGGACTTCTTTAAGACGCGAAAATAGTATTAGATGATAATAATAAATAATGTAATTTCTATACTTCAGTCCATAATCCTAATTCCGAAGAATAAATGGAAGATTTACCTTAAGAGGCTGTTATTCCATTAGTTGAATAAAACTAATAAGTATATTTGTATTCTATATAAATATAATATATTTTTGTTAAAAAATAAAAAGTCAAATATGATGAATAATAAATAATTTGGAGAAATATTAAAATGGCAAGAAGAATATAAATTTTATAAAAATATTCCTAATACATTTTGGGAAAATAATAGACAAGATTTATATATTGGCATTTAAGTTTTAGAAAAGGAACCTCCAAAGAGTATTTCAAATCCTGGAGATTCTGAATCTTATAAAGGATAATATAATACTATTGGTTGGAATTTTATTAAAGTAATTACTAATGATTTTCAATATTTTTAATAAATTATTATAAACAAAGGTAAATAGAGAAGATGGTTCAATAAAATCGGGTTTATATACTGTAGATTTATTTGAACCTCCGGCAGTAAAGCCTCCTGTAAGAGAAGATTTACAATAAAAAACAGGAAAAATGATTGATATAATAGTCTAACAATATATATATGATTAAGCATCTATTTTAAAATCTTAAACGAAATCGTAATTATAAAAAACAAATAAAAAAAATAAAAACAAAATAGAAAACCTTAACCAGCTTCTCAATAACCTGAAGAAGAACAAGAGATTTTAGATAATAGTCCTTATATTCCAAACCCTAAACCGTAGTATAAAACAAAAGCTTTTCAAAAAAGAATGGGAATCGATTTTTATATTGACGGTTTGAGATATTTACCAGATAAAGTGACTGTTTCTAGGATTTATTTAGATGTTTTTAATGTTAATTATGAGCCTATTTTCGAATAAAATTCTTGTTTACCTGAACTTGATTCTACTTCATTTAATCCTATTTGTAATTTTAGATTAGAATTAAGAAAAGAGCATATAGATCCTTCTTCTATTGTTTTAATGACAATTGTTACTTTAGATAAGTCCATTAATGAAATAAGAATTATTGGTTATTCAGCTATTCCTTTATTTATTACTCCTGGATAAAATGGAAAACACCCTTCTAGTTAAAATATAACTGTATATATTTTTACTATTATTTTTTGTTCAAAGATATATATTTTTTAACTATTAAAAGGAAGTATTTTTATATAGTGGAGCATATTAATTACCTATTTTTTCTTAATAAATTAAAAGAGTAGTTCCTTTTACTATTGACAAAATGTTTAATTTATTTTAAATATTAAATAAATAATTTATATATTTTATTAAAATAGTTATAATCTTGAAAAATTGCCATGTGCATCTATTTTAGTTAGAATTTATGCAGCTCCTATGGATGAAAAAGGATTAAATGCTTTATCTATAAAGGATTTTCCTGACCAAAAAATATGGCTTTCGAAAGGTTTATTTCATCCGAGGCCTTTGTATTCTAAAAAAGTATAAAAAAAAAAATATATATATATATACATTTATTTTTTGTTCGATAAATAAGGTTTATAATACCAGTTGGTATGAAGCTAATGATGCTGAAAAAAAGCTATTTCCTTATAGAGTTATAAGAGAAGATATAAGTATAAAAGAATAAGCTTATATTATAATAAAAGGAAAGAATATAAATAAAAGATTTGTAAATAAAAAAAAATTCAAATTAATTATAATTATTAATAATAACAAAAAAAAGAAAAACACAGAATTATATTAATTCTTAGATGACAATATAATATTAACTGATGATACTAAAATGATAGATATGACCTATTTCGCAAAATATTCTTAATAATCAGGAGTTAAGTTTAATTTGGATGGATTACATTAAGTGCCTGACGAATCTTAAATATATGTTGCATTCTTCTCATATAACCCACCCTTTGGAGGCTTTTATCCTTATTTACCTGATGGCGCAGAAAAAGAATATGGTTCTGATGATGAGGACGATCCTGAATTTAAACCTTATTTACAAAAAAAAGAAGATTTAGAATATTAAAAATAATTATAAATAAATGAAAAATAAAAAGTTATACAATTACCACCAGATTCGACTGAAGTATATTTTTTTTAGTTTTTTAAATAAAAAATAAATACTAAGGTTCATTTAATTTCAACTTTAAAATGGAGTTCTGCAGCCTAAAGTCCTTAATTTGATGATTAATGGTCTACATTTAATAAAGAGTTTAATAGATATCAATGTATTATAGTGGATATTAAAAGCATAACTTTTAAAAACGTAATTATTATAAAAATCAATAATTTTGTTGTTAAAACAAATATAGATTAATCCTTAATTTACTGATGTTGGATGGACTATTGTCCCTGTTTTTACTCCCGATGGATATGTATAATCAGGAACATTCCAGATTCCATTAATAAAAGGAGCTGTAAACGCTAATTTTTTATATGAGTTAAGAAAAAAAAACATGAAAAAACTAAGAAATGAAAATAAAAGAGATAAAAAATAACCTTGGGATTTCTTAATGGAAAAGGTTTAATAGAAAAGAAGTGGATTTAAATTTTTGGAATATACCTCAATTATTTGTAGAGTTTTAGATTCATAAAGAGAAGTAATATTATTTTATTTAAATATAAATAAGGATAAATAATAATAAAATATATATAAATATATATTTATATATATATATATATATATATATATTAATATTTTTTTATTATTTTAAGGGACATTTATAACAAAGATTCGATACTAATAGAATGATTTATGATTATTTGCCTTCATAAAATAAAATGAAGTATTCCTATAATGAAGCAGTAGAACTTAAATTAAAAGAAAAAAAAAGGCTGTCAGCTAATGTACCTAATAAAGAAAGTTAAGCAAATTATAATAGAAAAATCACAGATGCTTGCATTTTTACATATAATTTAGTAAGATATATGTGATAAATTTTATAATTATGGTTATAAAATATTTTAATAATATATGTAACTTTTTTGTTCATATTATTTATTTATTTTTAAAAACCTATATATTATAATAACTTTTATAAAATATGATATATTTAAAATTATTTGCTTATATTATTAATAAACATGAATAAATAATTTATAAATAAATTTAATTATAATGATATTATAATGTATATTAAAATTTAATAATTTATACATTTTGTTATCGCTCTTTAACATATATTTTTTTGTTTATATTTTTATTTTTTTTAATATTTATAGCTCTTTAAAAACCCTATAATTAAATACATTATCTAAAATATTATAGGAAATATTCTATTTATATTATTTTAATTACTTTTTTATGAAAAATTATTAATATATTTAAATAACTATAAATTATTAAATTATAGGGAATTTTTTATAAACTTCAACAATTCTTTTTAAACCTAAATATCGCTTTTTTCCAAAGAAATTTGTAAACTTTTTATTTTAATTCATTTTTTTAAAGTTATTCTTTTTTAAATCTTATTAATAACTTCCAAATGACTTTTATATTCAATTTATATTTTATTAATTTTATCCAAAATACTTCCTATATAATTAATAGTATATACAAATAAACCTATGAAATTTATAACACAAAAGTTATTTTAATAAAATTACATATATTAAAATTGAGCCTTTTAGACCTTTTAAAATAACTATTATTGTAGTAGTTTACAAATAATAAGATTATATGAATTATTCTTACTATAAAGAGTTTGTATATAATAATGAATATAAATATCAAAATATTAAATTACTATCTAATCTAAACTATATAATATATTATTTATTAATTAATATAAATTATTTATATTTTACAAATTTTAATAATAATTTAATCAATTTTTTTAAATACTTTAAAAATAGAAAAAAAAAATTATGAAAAATATAATAAATTTTTAATAAAATAGAAATACAGAAAATTAATTTTAAGAAATGATATTCAATATTTTTTTCAATATTATTTTAGATGTTTAAATTAAATTATTATTTATAAAATTAAAGTATTTCAAATAAAAAAAATGTTATAAATAAATAGGATAAAGTAATATCACACATATTAAGGATATTACACTTGTAAATATATTAATTTTATTTATAGGTTCTATTTTATTTAAAATAATTAAGAAATATTTATTTAATTTTTTAATTAAACTTATTATTTATAATAATATTCTGTTTAAATAATGTATCTTTTTGGCTAAAACTTATTTATTCTTTAATTAAATATATAATAAAATAATTCAAATTATTAACAAAAATGTTTTTTAGACAAATATAATGCAATTTGTCTAAAAATATATATTTATTTTATCTTTTTTTATTATTTATTAAATTTTTAAACTTTTCTGTAATTTATTAAATTATGTTTTACTTAAGTTATTTATCTAATTATTTTTGATTTAGTTCAATACTTTTTTTACTTTTAAAATATATTTTACATATTTTATTTTTATATTACATGGTTTTAGTGTAAATTAACCATTGTATTCTACTTTTTAAAATATTCCTAGCAAGTTTATGTTCTTCTTGTTCATTAAATATTTATTTAAATAAAGAATAATTTAAATTTTATCATATCTTTTTTAAAAAATACTTTAATTAAATATTTTCTTTTTTCTTGTTTATTTTTCTAAATATTTAATATTTTAATTTTATAAGTATTTTAATAATTAAAATAAATAATAAATATTTTTAAATTATTAGTCAATTTTTTATATAATAAATTAAATAAATAAAAAATTAAAATAAATAAATATTTAATATTTTATATTTTTTTTTAATATAAATAATTATTTTTTTATTTAACTAATAAAAAAAAAAAAAAATTTATATATATTTATATATAATATATTTTTAAAAAAAAATATATATTCAAATAAAATTTTATATGTTAATATATATTCTTTTATTAATTTTATAATAATATATATTTTCATATAAATCTTATTATATTTATCTAATTAATTATAAAGTTAAAAATTAAATTTAATAAGAATTAGAAATTTAAAATTTATATTATTTTGTATTCTTTCTATAATTTAATCAACAAAAAATAAGATTAGAAAAATTTATATTTTTTTGTTTTTTATTAGATTTAGTTTTTTTTAAAAAAAAAAATATTACTAGAAATAATAAAAAAATTATATTTATGATATTATATTTAAAAATATTATTTAAATCAGAAAATTTAAGTTTTTATTTATTTTATTGAGTATAATTGACTTAAAATAAAAAATAAAAATTAAAGGATTATTTTGTAATAAATTTTATTAATATTATTTTTTTATATAATTTAATTAACAAAAATATATTTTTTTTTGATGGAAAATTGTGATTATTACAAATCATACATTTACCAAAATCATAGTATTAGTTAAATAAATAAAAAAGATAATTAAGAGATAATATATACAAAATATAATTAATTATATTTTAATTTTCTATTATTCTTACCAACTCTATAATTATTTATAACAGTTTTTTTGGCTAAAAGTATGATATTTGCATTAGTTTCGTATTTTATTTTTATATTAATTATAATACCTGCATTTACTATTATTTATTTTAAGTTGAACTTTGTTTTTTTTATACACAAAGAAATTAATAAGCTTTATTTTTAATTTAAATGCGGATTTGCCTTGTTTTTTTGTATGTTTTTTTGTATTTTAGGAATTTACATTTTACTATTAGTTGAAAATTTGATTAAATAAAAATAAAAGTTTAATTTTACCTATATTTAAGTTAGCTTTTGTACTTTAATTTATAGTTTTGTACTACCTTTATTTGAAGAATGGTATTGGAGACTTTTTTTTAAAGTGTTAATTAATCCTCTAAACAAAGAATATATTAAATGGTATATTAGTTTCACATATTCTCTAATGTATTTATTTTTGATTTATTATATGAACTTTAAAGCTTATATTTCTATTTCTTTTTACATTTTTGTTTTATTTTTGCAAAGAATTCTTATCCTTATTAATGAGTAAGTAGGCTTTGTTTCATCTTGGTTAGCTTAAATGGGAATAAATATGGGTTTTTCTATGTGTCTTGTAAGTTTTGCAAAAAACTCTTTTTAAGGATGAAGTTTATTCTATCTATTATAATTTAAAAGAAAAAATTTACATGTAGAATATGCGAATCAATTAAATTATATGTATATATTTTGAGTTAAAAAAAATAATATTTATATAATAACATAATATAATAAAAACATTAAATAAATATTTTTATTTAAGAAATAACTAATTATTTTATAAGTATATATCTCTGATGAATATTAATTAAAAATTAATAAAATAACTTTAATATTAAAAATTTTTTATTATAAATTTATTTTATATAAAATTAAATATTTAACACTATTTAAATTTAATTTTTATATATTAATTTTTTTATTATTTTTTTATTTTAATAACAATCTAATAAAATGCTTAATAAAAGTCTATAAAGTCATTTCTCACTTGCTTAATTAAAAAAAAAACATAAAAATAATATACTCCTTTATTTTTCAGATAAGATATATAATAATTTCCTAATCATAATTTATAAGATGATAAAACAATTTTGTCTTTTTATGGAAATAAATCTAACATAATTTACAATTAAGTAAATAAATAATAAAATAAAATAAAGTAAAAAAATAATAATAACTTGCATAATATTAATTCTGCAAATTAATCAGAACGAAATTTAGATGGTAAAAAAATATAAATAAAAAAATTATTAATTATTATAAAAATATGTTCCTTAAAAGATATTTTATCTGATCATGAATATGAAAAATTATAAAAACTAAATAAAAATAAAAAAAGAAGAAATGGAATATTTAAATAAATATATGGATTACAAATAGAAGATATATTAAATAGAAGATTAAGTAAATCAAACAAATAAATATATGAAGCATAAAATAATAGCTAATATTAATTTAAAAATTAAAGAAATTTAGTTTAAGGAGAAATTAATTAAACTAAATAACTAATTAATAACTCTACACAAAAATAATTAAATATATAAGGATACTCACCTAATAAAAACAAAATTTTAAATAATAGTAATTCATATACTATTTAAAATTAAGAATATAAGGGGATATAAAATTTAGAAGGAGAATATCTTAGATAGTTTTTATAAAAATAGTTTGAAAAAAATATTTCTAATAGTATAAGCGACTTAAGAGAAATATTTATTATACATAAAAGCAAAAGTAACTAATTTTTATAATCTTTAAAAGTAGAAAACTTTTATATCCCTGTTTATTCAAAAATTATTGATAATATAGAATTAACTTTGAATTTTTTAGATTGGAAAAATATATTATTTAATAAATTTGGATTTTAGGAATCTTCATAATAAAATATATTTACTTTAAATGGATTCGTAATTACGAGTTTAAATTAAATCCCTTTAAAAGAATCGATTTTGATTATTTAAGGTATTTTTTAATATTATTATTTAGTTAATTATTTTTCATAAAATATATATAAGAAAATACAAATGTTTTGACATTTTGGAAAGATATATAAATTTATCATAATTTTTAAGTTACAACGCAAATATTTTAATAATATATACAATATATTAATAGTCTAAATTCTAAAGAATAAATTTATTAGAATTTAATTCTTTTTTCATATATAAAAAAAATAATTGAAGTTAAAAATATTAGTTAAAAAAATTAAGAGAATCTTCCTTGTATAAAAAATGTCAATAAAATATAACCAGGAGACACAATATTGAATAATTTTTATTAAAAAGACTAAAAATATGATAAGAATAGCCTTTTAAACCTTTATAAGGAATATAAAAATTAATTAACTTAAAGTTTAGATAATTCAGTCAAATAAATTTCACAAGGACCCTTACTTAAATAATTTAATTGTATTAAAATGAAAATTTTTCGAAAATGTTTACCCTAAATTGCTCTTAAAAATAAGAAATAATAAAAAATAAAATAATTATAATAATTTTAATAAAATTGAATTTTATGTGTATGTGTAAGCATAATTTTTTATTTTCATTTTTTTTATTTTCTTATATAAAAGTTTAAGGATGAATTTTAATTAGTATTTTTGTTCAATTTATTTCATATGCATATAAAATATGCTATATGTATTTATAAAATTTTTACATTTTTAAATATGAAAAAATATATTAATTAATATTAAATATATTTTAAGAAAAATTTATATTAACATTAAATCAGGTAAAATTAATAAATACTAAATTATTTTTAAGTTTTTTCAATTACATTTCTTATTAATTAATAATCATAATGTTACATATTATTTAATAATTATATTATACACAATTAGTTTTTTTCGCCTTCTTTTAATAGTTTATGTATAGTTTTTTTTTTATATATTAACTATTAATTTTATAAAAAAATAATGATTATAAATTTAATTTATTCATAATTAAAATGAATAGCTAGAGACTATAATTTTAGCAATTTTTTTAAAATATTCTATATAAATATAAAATAAAACAATTATTTTTTTATTATATACTATTAAGTTTATATTTTTGTTTTTTAAAATATATTCATAAAAAGTATTGCGATATATTAATAATACATAATAATGATATTTAAAAAAATTAAAGACAATAATAATATAATATTTATAATGAAACTAAATAAATTAAATTAAAATTATTATTAATAATAATATCAACTTTTAGTTATATTAATTAAATAATAGATACTACTAATAAAAATAATTGATATATTAATCAAATTAATTAATATAATAATAAGCATAAAAACAAATTTTGACCAATTAACATTAACCAATCAACTTATTTGTTTAAAATTTAAATATACATATAAAATAACTTATGTATTATAAGATTCTTGCGAAAATATTTTTTTTTAAATAATAACATTGTTGATTCTATCTTTGAAATTAAATAGCTAGTATTTTTATGTTTTACAAAGTTTTCTAGCATATAATATAATAATAATACTTTAAATTTATTCATGAAATTAAAAAGAGAGGCGAAATTTAGTTGTGAACAAAAATTTAATTTAATATTATTAATAGTTTATAATATAGGATTTGCTTTTACATTTAAAATAACTAAGATTATGAAGATAATAAAGATTAAGAATGGATAGCTTTTATTTTTATTTAGAAAATTTTTGAAAATAACCTTTTATGCCAACCTATAAAGATTTTTACTCGAAAAATATTATATAATTAAAATTAAGTATTAAATATAGGAGGAAGTAATATGATAGAATAAGATGTTTGTTTTTAATAGAATTTATAAAAATAATTTTTAAATGGTTTACGGAAGTATAAGTTTCTTATAATATATTAATATTTTATGGATTTATTTAAAATAATATAATTTCAGTGAATAAAAATGACGAAATTAAATAAAACTTTGACTAAAAGTAATAATAAATAATATCTATATTATAATTAATTTTAGCCTATTATAAATTTATATCCAAATGAATATTTTTTTTAATTATTAACAATCTCACTAATATTATATTTTTAATTATTTTTTTTATATTAATGTTTATCTCAAACATTTATTCTAAAAGTTTGCTAATATTATTATTAAATAAAATCCAAATTTTTTTAAAGATATAATTTTTAAATAAAATATAAATATTTTTAACTTTTTTTTGTAAATAATGTAATTTAAAATTTTAGAGCAAAACATAAAACAATTCGTTTAATTAAAAAACTCGAAAAACATTCTCTTAGTAAGGCATGGATAAACATTAGGAAATTATTCAGGCACATTAACCGGATGGACAGATACTAAATTAACTTTAAAAGGTTACTTATGAAAAAAAACTAAAAAATTATAAAAAAAACAAAAAAAGGCCGATAATAATCACATTAATTATTTTAAAGCTTTCATTCAAATATAAGTAATTTTACATCAATAAATTCATCAGATTTAAGTAGAGCAATTGATACCTGTCAAATAGCTTTAGGTTTCTTTGATAAAAAAAATATTACTTAAGACAAATTATTACGAGAATTAAATTTTGGAAAAGAAGAAGGAATTCATTTTGATTCTCTTTCTGAATAAAGAAAATAATTAGTTAATAATATTGATTTTAAAGCAATAGAAGGAGAAAGTTGGCATGATGCAAGAAAAAGAGCAATTTAATTTTTTTAAAAGTTACCTTTGGGTAATCATTTAGTTTTTACTCATGGTGGACTAATGTGTTCTTTGACTTGGTATATTGGAATATAGGATGCTTATCCTAATTGCTCTGCTATTGCAATTGAATTAGATAATGAAAATTCTGAACCTAAAAAAATTATTTTCGATTGGAAATTTCCTAAAATAGAAGAGGATTTGTGAATTTGTTTTTGGTTTTTTATATTTTGTGCATGTTTTAATTTACATTTTTATTGTTTTATAAATTTAAATGATTTTTTTCCTTTTTTTTTATCAGTAATATTATAAGAAAAATATTATATTAAAAAAAAATTAAAAAGAAAAGATAAATCTAATATAATAAAAAATGGATTAAGATAAAAATAAAATTTTATTAAAATCGAAAGAAAATATTGAAGTAGAATTCGATTATTAATTTATTGAATTATCTAAGTTAATATTAAATTGCCCTGATCATATGTCCGCCTTTCCAGTAGATATAGAATATGATTTATTAATTAAAATCAAAGAGTTTTGTTAAATACATAATTATGATTAATAATCAATGCAATATAAATTCCCTTAAACAAGTGCAATTATAAGAGAAAATATCAGCGAAAAATCATATGATTGTCTAAAAGATTTTATTAAAGAAGGAGATGCAGTCAAAACTGCTATCGGTTTATCTTCTTTACATAATGCGGCCGATTTACTATAATTCTAGAAACTTTTTACAACTATTAACATTATTATGCTAACCCCTTTATATATACTTCCTAATGAAAATGATATAAAAAAATTCATGGAAAAATATTCAATTAAAGATGAGGATTTTGATGGTGAAAAGTTAATTTAATTAGTTGATGATAATTAAGCATTGTATGATGAATGTGTTAAGCAATATCAAAAAGATATATAGGCTCTAGATTAACTTTAAGGTATTGAATAAGATAGTGATGAGGAATTTACTTAATGAAATAATTTTTATTATATTTTATTTTTTTAATTTAACATTTTTTTTTTTATAAAATAATATAATATTTTATTTTTATAAAATCTTTTTTTTTTTTTTTTTTTCTAAAAATTTATAATTTTTTTATTAAAATGATTAGTATATTTATATAAATATGTTTTATTATTTAAAAAAATTAAATCTAATAAAGATATATTATATGTTTATATAAAAAATATTAAATAAATAATATTAATTATTATTAAATATAAATATAAAAAATTAACACTACAAAGAAAATGGTATCAAAATAAAAAAAAAGCAACAAAAAATTAATATTACTATTAAAATAATACAAATAAAAAAGCCGTTAAAATTTGAAATAAAGAAAAAAATGATAAGTCGCTCAGAAAGAGTGAAATGTATTGAACTACATTCTGAGCTTCCTTGGGTAATAGTATCTTTATATTCTGGTAATTTGGCAATTTACGATTATTCTAATTAAGTATTTAAAAAACATAAATTAGAAAATAAAATAATAATATAAATAAAAAAGAGCACAGTAAAAACATTCGAAAACTCCTCAAATCCAGTTAGAACAGCAAAATTTATAGTAAGAAAATAATGGATTGTAGCAGGTTCAGATGATTTATGTATAAGAGTTTATAATTATAATACAATTGAAAAAATAAAAACATGGGAAGCACATTCAGATTATATTAGAAACATATTAGTTCATCCAAACGAACCTTATATATTAAGTAGTTCAGATGATGCAAGTATTAAAATGTGGGACTTTGAAAATAATTTCACTTTAGTTAGAACTTTTGAAGGACATTAGCATTATGTTATGATGCTTAATTTTAATCCTAGAGATTCTAATATTTTTGCGTCTGCTTCTATTGATAAATCAATTAAAGTATTTTTTTAATAAATTTAAAGTTTTTGCTAAAAATAAAATATCATATTAAAGGTATGGAATATTATGAATAATAAACCTAACTTTTCACTTTTAGGACATGAATAAGGTGTTAATTGTGTAGATTATCATAAGGGAGAGAATAATTATTTAATTTCAGGAGGGGATGATAGGTTTTTACTATTAATATAATTTCTAGCTATATTTTTATTATTTTTAGATAAGTTAAAATATGGGATTGCTCTACAAAATAATGTATTCATACTTTAGAAGGACATACTTAAAATATTTCTTGTGCACTTTTTCATCCTGAGTTGCCCATAATTATTACTGGTTTCTAACCTTATATTTTTTTTTTATTAAAACATAACTAAATTATATTTAAAAAATAGCTGCCGAAGATGGTTTTGTAAAAATTTGGCATTAATAAACTTTTAAACTAGAGAGTTCTTTAAATTATAATTTAGATAGGGTTTGGTCCGTTGATATTTGTAAAGATTCTTCAAATATTATTGCCATTGGATGTGATGAAGGCTCTGTTATTGTTAAAATTGGCTCTGATGAACCTGTTGTTTCATTGAAGTAATTTTCATTTATTTATTTATTTAGTTATTTTTTTCAATAATAAAGTAATGGTAAAATGATTTATGCTAAAAATTTAGATATGTTCACCGTTAATTTAAAAGCCATTAATATAAATGAAGATAATACAAAAGAAGGAGATAATATTTAAGGCATTAATGCTAAAGATTTAGGAACTTCTGACTTTTATCCTGTCGTATACACATTTAAAAGTACTTGTTTAAGTTTTTATTTTTTTAAAGGGAATAAGGCATGCTCCGAATGGCCATAGTTTTGCAATTTTTAATGATTAGGAATATTCAATATATAGATCCACAACATTAAAAAGCATTAGTAATTTGTGTTAATTTTATTGAATATTCATATTTTTTTCAAAGTGCATGGATAAGGTTCAGATCTGATTTGGGCAAGCAATGGTGATTATGCAGTAAAGGATAATTTTATAATAAAAGTTTTTAAGGCAAATAATGAATTATTATATGAATTAAAAACCAATTATTAAGTTGAAAATTTATTTGGAGGTCCTTTAATGTATAAAAAAAAAAATATTTAAAATTTAAAAATATATAAAAAAGTGGCGTTAAAAGTAATGAGTTTTTAATATTTTATGATTGGGAAACTGGAAAAATAGTGAGAAGAATAGATTCTTAAGTAAAAAAGCTATATTGGAGTTAAAATAATAATTTATTATGTATCGCTTCAAGTGAAGATTTTTATGTCCTTGAATATAAAAATGAAATAGTAAAAGAACTTTTATAAAAAGAAGAAAATGCAGAAGGTTTCGAGGATGCTTTTGAACTATAATACGAAATAAATGAAAGTATTAATTCAGGTATTTGGGTTTAATAAATGTTCTTTTTTACTAATGGAACTGGAAAAATCTCATATTCTTTAATCGGAAGAACTTTTACTTTTGCATATACAGATAAAAAAAAGTGAAAAAAAAAAAAAAATACTAAAATAATATTTATTTATTTATTTTTTTTTTAAAAAAAGAATTATTGTAGGTTATGTTTCATTTTAAAATCGTCTTTATTTATTCGATAAATTTTTTAATATTTCTTCATTTGAGTTTCCTTTAATAGTTGCTTAATATTAAAGTTATGCAGCAAGTGAAGAAATTGAAAAGGCATAGGCTTTAATAGAAAATATTGATAAAAAATATTATGACAAATTAGCTAAATTTTTAGATTCGATTGAAAAAAAGGAGCTGGCTTTTGAAATAACTACAGATAATGAACATAAATTTGAATTAGCTATATAATTGGGAAATATTAATGAAGCAAATTTTATTGCTTAAAAGACTTAAAATTTAAATTAAATGAAATAAGTATTTTTTTATTTATAATATTTTTATTTTTTAAATTAAGGTAGGCGATTTAGCATTATTTAAAGGTAATATAAATCTAGCAATTTAATGCTTTAGAAACTCAGATGATCTAGGTAGTCTTTTATTAATTTATTCTTCCTTAGGTTTACATGATCAGCTTTAAGATTTAGCTTAAAAAGCTGAACAGCAAACTAAAATGGTTGAATTAATATATATATATTTATATTAAAAATAAAAAAAAATAAAATAGAATATTGCTTTTTAAATTAATTACTATCTTTCTAATTTAGATAAATGCATTGAAATCTTAATTAAAAGTAAAAGATATAGTGAAGCTGCTTTATTTGCTAAATCATATTGTCCATCAAGAATTAGTGAGCTTGTAAAATTATGGAAGGAAGATTTAATTAAATAACATCGTAATATTATTGCTGAAAAAATTGCTGATCCTATAGATTATATAGAAGAAGAGTCATTCTCTGATCTTAAAATTTTGATGTAATTGGAATAATTCTATAAAAAAGATAGAGAAAATAATAAAGATTTGCCAAGCTTTTGTTATGAAGAATATAATAAAATGCTTAATATTGATTTATTTACTGCTCTTAAAAAAGATCCTTCTAGGAATCTAAATAGCATTTCTTTAAGACCTAAAAATATACCTATGAATAATCCTTTATATGATGAGTTTTGATATTTATTATTTTAAAGATATTTTTCTAATTTTATTATGTTTTATTTATTTTAAATATAAAATTATAATATAAAAAAAAAATTATTATAAAAAAAAAATTCTTAATTATTAAAAAAAAAATATTTAAATAAAATAAATTTCATATAAATAAATTACATTAGATTTATTATTTTATTAATTATTAAATTAATATTTAAATTAAAAGTTAAAATTAATAATGTTTTTTCAAATATTTTAGAAAAAAAAAACATATAATTATAAAATAAAATATTCTATATAAAATATTATATTTTTAAAAAAGATTTTATAAATATTTAATAAATAATATTTTTGATAAAAATTAAGATCTTAAATATTAAATAAAAAAAATTATTATAATTATTATAATATTATATAAGAAAAATAAAATAAAAAATTTATAAATAAATAAAAATAAATATGTAAGAAGAACAAATACCAAATTATTTAGATTATATAAAAAATCCTGAAAAATATCAGAAAGTACTTTCTAATTAAAAATAAACTTAAAACGAAGTAAAACTTCCAAAAAACTTTGCATAGAATGCATAAAAAAACGAATGGCGTGAGAAAAATACATCTAAAACATCCTGTAATTAATAATAATAATAATAATAATAATAATAATAATAATAATAATAATAACCTATATAATTATAATAAAAATAAATTCAATAATTACCTATTAACCCCAAAGAGTAAATTTTAAAGAAAAAATACAAATTAGCATAACAAAGTAAAGATGATTATCGAAAATACTTTAAGAAAATAAACCGTGAATTAAAAAACGACTTAAACTATGAATACAAACCTTAAAAATGTACATACTATATTCTCTATTTTTTATTTTTTGTTCTTTTTATTTAATTCTATATTCATTTATTAGCATATTTTTTGCCTGTTTTTTGTTTATCTTCATCCTAATAATAAAATAATTGCTTGAAATGTCCTGAAAAAGCTATTTGTTAAAATGGCATTATGCAATGTGAGCCTGGATTTATAAAAAGTTTTTATCATTAATGTTATTTAAATCCAGAAACAATTAAAAGTACATAGGCTTTTGCATTAGAGCTTATTGACGGCATTCAGTATAAAAATGGATAATAATTCTGTCTTTATGGTAATTAAGAAGTTAATTATATATCTTTGTAAGATATTTAAAAGGAACTTTAATAAAGAATTAAAAGCGATCCTTTATTAGAAAATAACTTAATTAAGTTTTTAAATAATGAATAACACTAAATAGATTATAAATTTACTTTTGAAGATTAATAATTAAAATCTGATTTTGCTAAATATAATATTTTATGCAAAATTCAGTTACTATTTTAATAACATTAATTAGAAATATCAGGTAGCCTATTTATTATTATATTTAGTTTTATTGTTTTGCGAAAAATCAAACAAACATTTAAAAAGAGAAAAATAGCCAATGAAATATTTAAAGAACTTGTTCAATAATTAGAAAAAGATCAAAATAATGTTATTAATGTTTCTTTATGCCAAGAAAATTTTTAAAATAAATATAAAGATGATTTTGATGAACATATTTGGGTTATGGTTGATAAATTAAGATTCGATTTAAATAAAATAGGTGTTTATAGAGATGAAGATGGTATTTATTGGACATTTCTATGAAAATATTTTCATATTATTTATTTTGCCATTTTTTTATTTATATTTATTAAATATTTAAAAATAGTTTTTATATTTCTTCTTTTTTTTATTATTATTATTATTAAAAAATTTAATTTTTTGATTTGCCGAAATTCAAATAGCTAAAAATTATTTTATTTAAATAAACATATTTATTTTAGATCTATTTAATATAAATTATATTATTAATTAAAAAGTCATCATATTCAATTCTTTTAAGAAATATTTTTTTTTATTGTTAAAAAATCTTATATTTGTTTTATTTCTTTATATTTAAATATATTATAATTAAGAAAATAAATATAAAAAATTATATATTATATGAATTAAATTAATTAAGAAACTAAATATAAAAAGTTATATATTATATGAATTAAATTGCATTTTTATATTATTTTTCTAAAGATCATATTACAATTTTTTTTTTTAAAAAAAAAATAATAATAATTATAAGTTATTATAGTATAAATTTAAAAAAATAAATATTAACATATTATTATTTCATTTTCGTATTAAGAATACAATAATATTAAAATTTGAATTATAAAAATATAATAATACTAAAATTTGTTTTCATGTATAATAAATAACTTATTATATTATATGGAATTATATATATACAAACAATTTTGTATGATTATTATTATAGATATTATATATATATTTATTTTAATTATATAAATTTTTATAAAAATTTTTTAAAAGTTATAAGATTTATTTTTATTAATTTTTATTATTTTAATATTTTAAACTTAAGTAATAAAAAATGCTAACACATTTAAATTAAGGTTATTAAATATTATATATGTTTATAAATATATAATACAGATGAAGATGAATCAAATGAAAATAAATAAGTTATTTAATACACAAAAAGCAATGGTTTAGTATAATCAAATAATACGAATCAAGATTTATTGTGCTTAAATAAGTAAAATCAAATAGAAAAGAATCAGTAAAAGGAAATCGACTAAAAAATAGAAATTCTAGATTAATTAAACTAAAATAAAAATTCCTATATAAACTCCAATACAAAAAATATAAATGAGTAATCTTAACATCTTAACAATATTCGAAAAATACAAACAATTCATTTTTAAACATTTTTAAATGATGGGGCATTCTTTGATTAACATTCTAAATTCTATTCATGGAATATAGCCCATTTGCATTAAAAGGCAACAAGAGTGTATAAAAATGAGTACTAAATAACATAAATATAACTAAATTAAGAAATTGATGAAAATTAAATATGCCCTTGCTGTACTCAAGTAGCCTATCCAAATTCTTACAGAGTATCATTATGGGAAAACCCTTTAAACTTATCACATTTAGGACCCGCTTACCCATTATATTTTCAATTTTTAAGATATGGAATGGGGTTTTTGTTTATTATACTAATAATAACAGGAATATATAGCCTAGTAATAAATGAAAGTGGAAACAAATGTAGTGAGTTATAATTCGATTAAGAAGTTTAATGTTAAAATAATTTTATTAATAAGCTTTCCAAAGCTAACTAATATTTAGAGAAGCCTGATACAGTTAGTTCTATTTTAAACTTTTTTACTTGTTTAGTTTTAATTGTATATAGTATAATATATAAAAGAAGATAATTAATCACATAATATTATATTGATAAAAGTGATGTTTCTATAAGCGATTTTAGTTTATTTGTTAGTTAAATCCCAAGGAATACAACTTCTTAAGAAATAAAAGATTTTATTGAAGAAAAAATTAAAAAAAAGGAAGTGTAAAAAAAGTTGTTTTGGGATATAACTTGGAAGAATATTAATAATTAAAAAAATAGTTTTAAAATGCAGAAGAATAATAAATTCCTAAATTAATAAAATAATTAGAAGAACTTGAATAAAGATATTTAAAAGAAGATGAAAATTTTGACTAAATTTTTAGTGGAAATGCCTTTATTACATTTGACTTTGAAGAAAATAAAGAATAAGCACTTAAACTTTTCAAAAAATCCTTTATTTCTTAATTTTTCTACTTTCTTACCCCTTCTAATTAATTAATGAAAGGAAAAAGAATCAATGTTGTTCCTGCTCCTGAACCAGGTGATGTTTAATGGATAAACCTTTAAGTTTCTACAAATTCTAAAATTATAAGAAGAATTATTACTCCTTTAGTTAATTTTTTATTTAAAATAATATTTTATATATATTAACAAAAAAAAGGTTGTTTCGGCATTATTGGTCGGATGTTTTTATATTATATTAGATATTTCAATTTTTTAATAGTAATTTAAAAAAGTATATGATCCTTTAAAAAAAGATTATTATATAAGAATGTAATTTTTAGGTTTTGTAGCTTCATTATTTATAACTTTAGTAAATAGTATTTTATCATTTACTATAACAATTTTCGCTGATTTTAATTCTTATAACTTCAAAACAGATACTTATATAATCATAGCAAAATATTTGGGACTATCTTAATTTTTAAATACTACAATAGTAACATTGCTTGTAAATGATGAACAAAATAATTAATCTTATATAGCCTCTGGAGGTTTAGTACCAAGAGTAACTTCTATTATGATAACGAATGCAATAGTTCCAATAATAATGGAATTTGTGAGTTTTAATAGGATATATTAACTAATAAGCATATATTATTTTAAAAAGAAAAAAGAAACTGACTAATAAAAAAAACTTAAATTTAAATTAATAGCCTTCATGAATATCCGAAATTTCAATTAGCTTAAAAATATGCTTCATAAGTAAATACGTTACTTTTAGGGGTATTTTATTTTTATATAATTCCCTTAGGAATTCCGATTTGTATTTTTGCAATTTTCTTTGCTTTTTGGTCTAATAAATATAATTTATTAAGAAGATAAAGCATGCCTTTTCCTATTGGAAATAGCTTACCTTAATTCATTTGTGATTTTTATTTGAAATTTATCATATTTATTTTTTCTATTGGATGCTTCGTATTTGAATTGAGATTAACAGATGATATTTCTACTTTTTGTGTCATTTAGCTTTTAATAAGTATCATTTTTTAACTGGCTCCTCTAGATAATATTATTTTAAAAATGTTCTCTATTGAAATTAATAATGTTGAAACTATTAGTTATGAAGATGCTAAAAAAAAAGGTTATCTTTAATAAGAATATGATAGAATGAATCCTGTTATAAAAAATTAAGCTATATAAAATTATATTCTTTTTTGGATAGAAAACGAAGAAAATTAAGAGCAAAAGAGATTAATTGGAGAAAATATAATAACTTGATAGAAAATAAAAAAAAAAATTGTTTAATTAATATTTAGTTTAAAAAAAAGATTTTAAAAACACTTTTAAAATTAATTAGGTTGTGCCTTAATGAATTAATGAGAAAAATATAAATATGTCATAACTTTTATACAATTATTAATAATATTTTGTGTTTTAATTATTTCTAGTTATTATTATTATCTATATATATATATATATATATATATATATATATATATATATATATTTTATTCTTAATATAACATTAAATATTTGTGTAATTAAAAATCTTTGGCCGAAATTAATTTTAAAATAATTAAATAAAATATTGATATTTATAAATAAAAATATAATATTTTTTATATTATTAAATATAAAATAAATATATAAAATCAAATGTTTATAATTATAGGGGTTGTAGGTAGAATTTGTAGTGGAAAAACCGAATTTAGTAAATTATTAAGCGAAGATTTCGAATTTTAAAATATAAATAATTAATTTTATAATCTTGACTAAATATTTTAGTAAATAAAATAAGAAAGATAAAAAAATCCTTTTACAAATTAAGATTAAATTTAGGAATTAGTAAAAAAGGAATTGTGCTTATAAAATCAGCAAATTCAATTATAATCGTAATAAAATTGTTAATAAATATAAAAATTAAATTCAAATAATATAATAAATAACTTTACATTACTAGAAGAAATTTAATTACTTTAAAGAAGAAACAGTTTCCATTTGGTTTCTGTTGATGCCCCAATAAATAAAAGATATTAATAATTTAAAAATTAATACAAAGAAATTTCTAGTTTTATTGATTTTGAAACATTTGCTTTAGTTGATGATTTAGTAATTATATTTTATTTAATATTTATAAATAATGTTGAGCCTATGAATTTTTTTCTTATTTTTTTACTTTTAATAATAAGGCTTAACTTTTAAAATATAAAATTAATTTTTTTATAAGATTTATATAATTAACTAAGAATAACATATTTTCTTAAATTTTTAAAATTAACTATTTATATACCACAATATATTAAATAGATTTATTATGAGTTCAACTATTAAAAAATAATGAATTAATCTAAATTTAATATTAACAATACTTAAACTTTGAAACATTTTAAATAAAATATAATTGAGAATTAAAAAATGATAATAAGAGATTTTAGACCAAACTTTGATATATATTTTATGAAATTAGCATATGAAACAAAAAAAAGAAGCAACTGTTTCAAAAGAAGGTATATTAAAATAAACAAATCATATTTATTATAAAAAATTAGTGTCGGTGCCATAATAACACTTAATAATAGAATATTATCAACTGGATATAATGGAACCTCATAACATCATTTAAATTGTTATGAAGGGGGATGCAAAAGATGTGTAGAAAATACTTAATAAGGAAAAGATTTAATTGAATGTGTATGTATTCACGCTGAGGAAAATTGTATTTTAGAAATAGGAATTAAACATACAAAAGGGGCATGTATATATACCACTTTATTTCCTTGTAATTGGTGTGCTAAAATTATTCTTTAAAGTGTAATTCTATTTATTTCATTCTTTTATTTTATTAATATAAATATTTATCTCATTTCTTTTATTTTATTAATTTAAATATTTATCTTATTCTTTTATTTTATTAATATAAATAAGGGTATTAATAGAGTTGTTTATTCTGAAGAATATAATGAAAATAAAAGCAAAGTTTTATTTGAAGGAAAACTTGAAATAGTTAAGTTAAATTTAAGTGAATATATATATTGAAATATTTTTATATTTAATTTTATACTTAATATACACTCGAATTTTTGTGTAGTTATTGTTAAGTAATAAATTATATTTTAAAAATAATTATAGTGTATTAAAATATTATATTTTCAAAAAAAATTTAACATATTTTTAATTTATTTATTAAATATATATATAAATAATTATTTTCATTTAAATTAAAAAAATAGTTATTGCTTTTTTTTTCTTTCTTTTTTTATATTTTCAGTTTAATTGAGGGAGATTATTATATTTAAAGATATAAAAATGCATTTAATTTTTTTTAGCTATATATAATTTATTTATTATAATATTTTTAAAAATATAATATATTTATATAAATAAAATCTTTGAATAAATAACTAAATAAAATAAATGTAATAGAATCTTGAATACTAAAAAGAAATTTTATCCGATGTATTTTTAGAAAATACATTAAATATTAAAGATTTTTTCACTTTTTAATTCACACATAAAATCAATAATTAATTTGTAAAATAAATACTAATTTTAAATAGCAAAATAATAATTAATATATTTTTAAAAAATGATTATTATTAAATTATATATAATTATAAAAAGAATATTAATTCATAACTTTCACATTAAATAGAAGGAAAGCCTTCCACTAATGCGTTATTAAACTTATATTATAAATAAAATGATTTAGAGTTACATAAAAAAATACACTTTAATTAAGATTTATCATTTAAAATAAATCGCTTATTAACTTAAGTAAAAAAATATAAAATAAAAAATAATTATAAAAAGAAATTTATAAACGGACATTGGCTAATAATAAAATTTTATTCAAATCAAGAAAATAATCAAAGAAACTCTTAAATTGGATTGAGAAAAAATTACAATCAACTTTCATATAAAGTAAATATATAAAAAATATAATTTAAATGATTTAGACATTAGTTAATTTGGAAAATTTCGAAGCTTAATTTAAATTGAAAACAATGATAGAAAACAAGTATTTTGTAAATATCTCTTTAAAACATGATTTTAAGAATAATTATATTAATAAATAAATATTTTCTTATGTTTTCCAATAAAATAGATATTCCTTATTTTAATTAAGAATGTAAAAAAAATTCATATTTTTGAAAAAAAAAAAAATTATAAAAATAAAATAAAAAATTAAATTAGTGAATCAAATAGGTATGAGGAAAATGAAAAAAATGAGAATGCAAATGATTAATAATAATAATATTATAATTTTTTTTCCTAATAATATTATAGTATTTTCTAATTTTACTTGTATAAAAAATTGAATCAAAATTTAATATTTGCTATATAATCTAATCTTGATACAAGAAGTTAAAAAATTAATATGAATTTAGGATGCAAATATACAGGTTTGAAAGACATTATCTTTAGAGTTGAACTTGATGACAAATTTTAAGTTTAATCATCATTTTAATTGAAAATAAATGACAAAACGAATTTAATTATTTCTAATTTAGTTAATATTATGCCAAGGAGTAGTAAAAAAGAAAATATATTTTAAAACAAAATAGTTCCTTTTGGCTTTAAACTTTGCGTTTTTTAATGAAATGCTTTAAAATATTTTATTTCTTGTATTTTATTAAAATAAATAGAATATTTAATTTATATTGTTAATCATCTTAATTAATAACAAAAAAAAAATAATATATTTTTATATAAATAAAATTTTATAAAGCAAATAATTATTTTTAAAAACAAAAAATAAATAAAAAATGACCACTGATATAATTTGGTTGAATATAAACTAATGAATATTTCATTACTAATTTGATTAATTAAATTTAAAAAATAATAACTTTAGAATTTATATTTTTAAAGTTGAATAGTATTTAAAGATGTGGATGGCATTATGTAGAAAATTTACTTTAAAAAAATTATTAAAAAAAAAATGTTAAGATGATAACTATTAATTAATATGTTATTTCATATATTCGTCAATAAAAATACATAAAAATAATGTTCTCTAATTAACTTATTTGCAATAATTATTTCTAAAGTCTAAAATTTAAATAATTATAATCTTAAATTTTAAGAAATTCACACGAAAATTATTAAAAATTCAGAAAAACAACCAACCATAAATTAAATTTTCTAAAGAAAATAATTAATAAATGTCTTAGATTAAATAAATCTAACTTTATTCTAATAATTGAATTATGAATTAATAATAAATATTACAAAAAATTAAATAAAATATATATTTAATATTTTTTTTTTTAATAATTATTTAACTTTTTTATATAAAAATTATTAATTACTTTTTATTTTTCAAAAAAAAGTAAATTAGATAAACTTATATAAATATATAAGATATATTAATTACAGTATTATAGTTGATTAGAAAGTATTTATAGTTGTTTTATAATTATTATATTTAAAATATAGATATTTAATTTTATTTAATATCATTTTTATATTTTTAATTTTTTTTTTAAGTGTTTTTAGCTTTAAATAATAAAAATTAAATATTCATAAACTAGAATTATACATTAATTTTAATATAAGCTTATTATTTGATTTTTTATTGTTTTTAATCAAACATCTTAATTTGAATCCTAATTTTAAAACTAATATTTTTATAAAAAAATCTAATAATTATCATATTTAACAAAATAAAAATAAAAATAAAATTTTTTAAGTGTAAAATTAAAAAAAGCTAAAAAATAAAAATAAATTATTAAAATAAATATTTAATTTTATATATATAATTAAAAAAGAGAAAAAAAAAAATATTAAAAAATAATAAATAATGGGAAGTGGAAAACCTAGAGGTATTAGAGCTGGTAGAAAGCTATCAAGACATAGAAAAGATTAAAGGTAATAAATTAAAATAAACGAAATCAAAATAGGCAATAATAATTAAAAAAAAAGATGGGCAGATAATGATTACAATAAAAGATTATTAGGTTCAAGATGGAAAAATCCTTTTATGGGAGCATCTCATGCCAAAGGATTAGTAACAGAAAAAATTGGTATTGAATCTAAATAACCTAACTCTGCTGTCAGAAAGTGCGTAAGAGTTTTACTTAGAAAAAATTCTAAAAAAATTGCTGCATTTGTTCCTTGGGATGGTTGCCTTAACTTTTTGGCTGAAAATGATGAAGTTCTTGTTGCCGGACTTGGTAGATAAGGTCATGCTGTGGGTGATATTCCGGGTGTTAGATTTAAAGTTGTTTCAGTCAAAGGTATTTCTCTCATATCTTTATTCAGAGGTAAGAAATAAAAATGAAAAGTGTATCTTTTAACAAAAAAAAAAAAATTTAATATATTTAGATAAATATATTATTATTTTTATTATATATACTTTTATATTTTTTTTAACTTTTTTATAAGTTTTTATTTAAATGTAATTAATAATATTTATTATTATTTAAAAAAAAATATTTGAGTTTAGTTAAAATAATTGCAAAAAAAAATAGTTTTGTCAATCTTAAATTTATAATAAATCAATTTTTTGATAATTATTATTTTAAAAAATAATTTTTATTAAAATTTTTAAAAACAAAACAAAAAATAATAAATAGTGTTTAAACTTTTATATATAAATTTTTATATTTAAAATAAAAGTTAAAAAAATTTAAGATTTATTTTACAAAAATGATATAATTATAAATATTCAAAATATTCAAAATATAAAAATATTTATTTATTAATTAAATAAATTATTAATTATTCTTAACTAAATCATTTTAATTATATGTAAAATAAAATAAATATAAAATATTTATAAAATAGAGTTTCTTACATACCAAACAAAACTTGATGTTAAATTAGACCTATAATTTTGTTTTATTTAATTTTATTTATATTATTAACCGAATTTCACTAAATAAACTAATTTTATATTATGTGATTATTAGCATAAATATTATATTTTTTATAAGTATTTAATTTCATATTTTATTTCTTCCAAATATTTCATATATATATAAAAAAATATATATTGTGTATTACTTAATTAAAATAAAAAAATAGATATATATATATTTATTAAAAAACAATCATATTTATAATAAAATAACAAAAAAATATAATATGGGCAACATATTATGTGGCACTAAAAAAACGATAAATATAAAATCTCGATAATAATAACAAAAAGCAAAAAGTAAAAATAAAATAAAAGGAAATTAAATATAAATAACTATTAAATTAAAAATTAAAATATAAAGTGTAATAATTAATTCCAGATTTAAACACGGATGAATTAAATAAATTAGTGGATTAATGGGAAAAATCATTTATACAATATTTTAAGCGAACTTTTTACAGATTTGCCCGTGATAATTTTTTAGAAATAAGAAACTTTTATAGAATATTTCCTGCCCTATAAAGATTTCCAAAAAGGATTAGATAAAAGATATTCGAAATTTTCGATACATAAAAAAGAGGGAAAATTGATTTTCGTGAATTTTGCTAAAGTTTATCTTTATGTTGTAAAAGCAATAATAATTAAAAAATTAAATTTCTTTTTTTACTTTTTGACAATGATAATGATAATTATTTAAACAGAGAAGAAATGATTATTTTTATTAAATATAATTATTCTTATATTAAAAATCAATATTTTTTACAAGAAAAAGATATTAAATTAAATAAAGAAAAGTAAAAGTAAATATTGAATATATTGTATTTAAAAAATGAGAACTAAATTAGTTTTTAAACTTTTCATAAATGGGCTGTTGAATATTTTGATATTTAATAATTTTTTTCTATTTTTGAAATAGTTCCTGATCCTTTTTTAGAAAGAGATATAATTAAATAAATAGTTAAATAATAATAAGAAAAAAAACAAAAAGACAATAATATAAAATCAAATGTAATTTAATAAAAAAATGATGTAAAATGTTAAACTAAATGTGAAGTTTATTATGTTATTTCATGGAAATGGTGGTTTAAATGGCGTTATTATGTAAATTATGCTTATTAAAACAAATAAAAATAGAATGATAAATAAATAAACAATAGTATAATATTATTATAGAAAAATGATAATAAAGATAAATAATAGGAAATATAAGAAAAAAATAAATCTGAAAAACATTAATTTATAGAACAATAATAAATAAATTAAAAAAATATTGATAATAATATAAATTAAACACCTTCAAAAAATAGTTTAATTGATTTTGAATTTAATAATTAAATACCAAGTGAAAGATATGATGGATAGCACATGGAATATAATCTAGAACCAAATGCATTTAAGAATAATGTAGATTTCATGGTATCAAAAAATATCCCAGAAGATTATTATTAATCTCCTCAATAAGAAAAATATATAAATGTAGATTTACCAAATAATAATTAAAATTAAATAAGAGGAGGTGAAGAAGATATTATAAGTGATGGTGCAGAAATAGAAAATAATTATTAATATCAAAATTAAAATTATTATCATAATAATCCTTTAGAAGGAATTATCAAAAATATTGACTAAAATAATTAATTTTATTAAAATTCGCGAAATGAAATTTATGAAAATCAAATAAAATTTTAAGAAGAAAAATCATAATAAATAAATGAAAATTATCAAGTTTAATAGGAGTTAAAAATAATAAACCTAAGCGAAATTTAATATTAATAATTTGAAAATATAAATTAGGTTTAAAAAAATAGTTTTTCAAAATCTCCAGATTTTCCTAAAAATAATTCTAATTTTACACCAGCGGTTTCACCTTTTTAATCTGCACATTAATATCACATTGTATAAGGATTTTAATAGTAATAATAAATTAATAATTCGGATTAAAAAATAGTTATAATAGACCCAAAAATACAAGCACCAAATTCATTTAATAAATTATCACCAAATAATCAAAGTAAGGGATTTTCTTTAGATTTGATATTTGACAAAGACGAAAATTAAAAAGATAATTCTAATCTAATTAGATTTTAAGAATTCGGAGGTCATAGTTTAGGCGACAGACCTCCCTAAATTGACAATTCAGATATGCAAGGAGAATATGAATAAGAATTGTAAAAAAATATACTTTTAAATCATGATTATGTAGTAATTCCTTAAAATGCATGGGAAAAATTATAAATATGGTATGGAGGAGGGCCAGCATTTAAAAGAAAATAAATATTTGATCCAAAAAGAAACATAAAGACTTTGGAATTATATCCTCCGGTTATATAAGGATATATTGGTAAAAAATAAAAATATATATAAATAATTTTTTTAAAGAAAAATATATATAGTAAAAAATAATGGTGATATTGATTATGATAGTAAAAAGGAACTAATGATTAGTAATTGGAAATCTATTAAAGATATTTTTAAGAAATTTCAAAAAAAATAGAAATTTAGAAAATTTGATATTCTTTATTACAAAAAGTTGGGTACTAAATTTGAAAAAGAAATTGACATTGAAAAAAGATTAATTGATCTTTTAATAGAAAGTGGAACTATATTTGTTTTTATGAATAAATAAATAGAACCCAAATTCTTACAAAAATAACTTAAAATTGAACTTGAAAACAATCAAAATGAATATTCTTATTATGAAATCGGAGATATGCTTTATATTAATCACCCTACCGAAAGGAAAAAAAAAATAGGATATATTTATTAAATAAAGTAATTAAAAAAAATAAAAAAATATTTCATATAAATTTAACATTATATTAAAATAAGAAATAATTAAATAAAAATTCATTTCAAAAAGGAAAGTTTCAAAAATGATATTTGGTTTGAAAAATAATAACTATATAATTACATATAAAAAAATAATTCTTAAATGATAATAAATAGCTTTGATAATTTAATAAAACCAAATAATGGATATAATCCAAAAATAATAGGACTTGCAAATTTAGGAAATACATGTTTTATTAATTGTGTAATATAATGTTTGGTTTATACTCCTTTTTTTCGTTAATATTTATTAAATGAAGGCTATTTAGACATAATAAAAGATAATAAAAAATAAAATAACATATAAACAATGAATACTAGCAATAATTTTAATAATAACATTCAGAATGAATATTCACTTATAAGCGAATTATCAAAATTAACAAAAATTCTTGATGAAAAACCATATAATGATGTATATAATCCTGTATAACCTTAAAATTTAAAAAGAGCTATTGACTTTGTTATGCCTTAATTTTCTGGTTATGAATAATAAGATGCTTAAGAATTCCTTTAAGGACTTTTAGATAATCTAAATGAAGAAGTAAAACAAATAAAAAAAGTATGGAAATAAAAATAGGCTGATACTAAAAACGTTTAAAATTTAATAAATAATTAAAATGAAAATATTTAATAAAAATAAGAGTTAAATAATGAAGTTGAAGAAATATAGGAAAACTCAGTAATAAAGGACGTTTTTATTGGTTAAACTATTAATACTATTGTATGTTCCGCTTGTAGTAATATAAACTATAAATATGAAGATTTTTTTACCATGTCTTTACCACTACCTATAAGTGTATATTTTATATTTTATTTATTAGATTAATATTAGAAAAAAAAATTAAAAAAAATAAGCAAAATATCTTTTATGAAGTGACATATATACCTAGAGTAAATTAAGATTATGTACCTGCAATAATAAAATTTGGAATTACAATAAAATAAAATGCAATATTAGGAGATTTTTATAAAGAGTTTGAAAAATAAAGTGGTATAAATACATAAAAGCTGATTTTTGGGGAAATCTATTAACATAATTTACATTAAAATTTTAATTAAACAGATGTTAATATCCCAATGAGAAATCTAGGAATTCGCTCACAGGACCAAATTGCAGCTTTTGAAACTTTGCAATCGTTTTAACAATTAGAAGAAGAAAGAAATAGCTTGTTACCCAAATAATTTTATGATGATGAAAAATCTATGAACTAAGGAGATTTTGTTGATGTTCTTTTATATAATAATGTATGGGTCCATGCTAAAATAGAAGATATTAATATTAAAGAAAGTTAAAACTAAATGAAGA
Organism: Ichthyophthirius multifiliis; assembly: GCF_000220395.1. Taxonomy (NCBI): domain Eukaryota; phylum Ciliophora; class Oligohymenophorea; order Hymenostomatida; genus Ichthyophthirius; species Ichthyophthirius multifiliis. The sequence goes on from NW_004086124.1 coordinate 85,330, forward strand.
AAATCTAATACAAAATACGTGTTATGAATTAGGATGGAGTAAATAATATAAATATTTTTTTAATATAAAATTAACTAAGAAACCAAATACTAAATGTGAATATATTATAGGAGACGGCCAAAGAATATAATCATTTCGTTCAAAAATATGTATATATCCGAACAATATAGGTTATTTTGTACCTATAGTAAATAGAAGATATAAAAATAAAATAATGGAAAAATTCGGATTACCATTTTGTATAATAGTTCCAATATGGTTAACTTGGAAGGAGTTTCATTTGTAAATATATAATTAAATAAAGAGATGTATAGATTTCGAATATTTAATAAAAAAATATAAAAATACTAAAATTCTATAATCATAAAAAATAATATAAAAAGGATATTAGAAATTAAATGAATTTATAAATGGGGAAAACGATTAATAATTTAATAATTATTATTAATAATAATAATAATAATAATAATAATAATAATAATAATAATAATAATTACAATAATTATAATAATTATAATTATAATAACATCATAAATCTTATACAAATATTAATTTAAATAATGATGATTAATAATAAAAATATGGTTAATTTTCTGCTATTAATAATTGTTTTGAAGTCTCCACTATTTATAATTAATATAATGACTTACATAATAATTCTCCAGTATCTAATATAAAAAAAAATAAATAGAGTTTTTAAAATGATATGTTAAATTGTAAAGAATATTATTAATCTTTTTCTTAAGATATATCTAATTCAATTTAATTTTTATAATGTAAATATTTTATTATTAAAATATATAAACAAATTAAAATAAAATAACAATAGCTGAATTTTTCCCTTATAACTTAAGATTAATGGATTGCAATACAGAAAAATGTGCGATTTGTGATCTTCCAATATAATATTCAGATTAATAATTTTTATAAAAAGAATATTGTAAAGGATGTGAACCTGGATTAGTTAATGTACCTTTATTATGGCTTTTATAATCATCAGATTTAAAAGTTGCAATTGATTGGAAAGATTCTTTAAGTTTTAAATTATAAAGTATGGTACCTTAGATAGACAAAAGGTTTATACTTTTATTTTATAAAAACTGTATTTTTTTAATTACAATTTTCAATTTAGTTTTGTTGAATTAAAAAAATATTAAAATGAAAATAAAATGGGTATACCTATTGAAAATTGCTTTAATTTATTTTCGAAACAAGAAAAATTAGAACTTAAATGTGATAAATGCAATTTAAATTAAATATAATCTACAATACTTTAAATACATAAACTTCCAAATATTTTAATAGTAAATTTTTATACTAATAATTAATTTTTAGATAAATATATAAATTAGTTACATTTAAACAGGTTTCAATTTTAAAATGGTCTATTTGAAAAAATAGATAATCTAGTAAAATACCCGCTTAAAAAATTAAAATTAAATGATTGGCTACATAAACCTAACGTATTAAATAATCAAAACACAGTTGATGATTAATATGATTTGTTTGCTGTTATAAATCATATTGGAAATGGAAATGGAGGTATTATTTTTTTAATTAATCAATGAAAGAAAAAAAAAAATTTTGAAATATTAAAATAAAAAAATTAAATTTTATTAAAAAATAATATTATTTGTTATTAAAATATATAATAATTAAATAAGAATTTAACAAATATATTTTTTTAAAAAAAAGGTCATTATACAAGCTTTGTTAAAATTGATGAGAACGATTGTTGGGTTTAATTTGATGATGAAAATGCACAATATACCTCAGAAGATTAAGTATTATCAAAAAGAGGATATATATTATTTTATAAAAAATAATTTCCTACATCAGCAATTATAAATTTAACATATAAAAATATTTGAAAATAAATGAATAATATTTAAAGAATAAAGTATGTAATATATAGATGTAATAAATAAAAAATACAAAAAATAATTATATTATTTGTTGTTAAATATTTTAAAAATTAAATTAATTAAAAGATATTAAAAATATATATTTTTAATAGTTTTATTTAATCGTATTATAAAAAAACAAATAAATATAATAATATGAATGTAAAAATATATAAATATAATAAATAAAAAAACAATAAAAAATATAAAATATAAAAAATAAATAAATAAAGATATATCAAAATAAAAAAGTAATATTAAAAAATAAAAATATTAAAATAAAAATATATAAAATAAAAAGAATAATAAATAATATATTATAAATAATAAATAAAAATAAAATAATAATTAATAATAAAAGGTAAATTAAAAATAAAAAATAATAAAAAATGATTAATAAATTATAAATAATAAATAATTAATAATAAATATTAAATAATAAAAAATAATAAATAATAATAAAAAATAAATAATAAATTAAAAATAAATATTAATAATAAATAATAAATATAAATAATAAATTATAAAACTATTATTAAATTATATTAATAAATAATATATATTTATAATATTTTTTTATATAAATATTAATAATAATTTAAAATTAAAAAATAAATATAAATATCTTTTAAATTTATTTAAAATTATTTTTTATTTCAAATCTTTTTAAATAATTTTTATAAATAATATTTTATATATATTTATTTTTATAAAATTAAATAAAATCTATAAATAATTATTAAATTTATAAAAAATAAATAAATATAATAATAAATAAATATAATAATAATTAAATTTTTTATTTAAGTAAAGAAATTTTTGTTAAAAATATCAATTAATAACTTTTATTTTTTTAATTATTTTATTTCTTAATATAAATAAAAAAATTTAAGATAATTTTTAAAAACAATTTATTATTTAAATTATTTAGTTTATTTATAATAAATTTATATTATTTTTACTTTAAAAATATAAAATATTTATTAAAAAAAATTTACAATACTTATTATTATTAAATAATTATATATAATATTAAATAATTTTTAAAAAATGACTGAAAATGTATTATTTTTTAAAATAATTTTTAATATTTATATTTTTTATTTTAATATATAATAGAACTATATGCAAACCAGTAATACAAGAGAATTTTATATTTAAACAGCTTCTACAGAAAGTAATAATATAATAATTTTTATAAAAAAAACATAATTTATTTATACTATTTTTATATTTCTCTTTTAATTATATATAATACTTTAAAATTCAATTAATAAAATAATATTGTTAGAAAAAAATTGTACAATTATTATATATATTTTGTTTTTTGACTTTTATAAAATAATATATAACAAAAAACATATAAATTATTAATATATATATATATAAAGAAAAATGTCATTTATTAAATATTTTAAATGAAAATTTTGAAAAGAAACATGAAATATTTAATAAATGGTCATTAATATTTGAATAAGTTCAAAGAAAAATAGAAGATCTTATAGAAGATAAAAAAAGTATAATATTGATAATTTTTTATATTTAAAATCTAAAAATACAAAAGGTTATTAAACAGAAAATTATTAATTAAAATAAGAGCTTGATTAAATTAAATAAAACTTTTAAAATAATAATTAATAATAATGCAATACATGCTAAAAATTATTTTAAAAAAGTTTGTATCAAAAAATATTTTTTATTAATATAAATTAATATTTTTCAAATAAAATAATTATTTTTAAAAATATAGAAAAGAAGATAAATTTTATTAAGAAACTAATTAAATTTCAAGTTTATATAATCGCTTATTATTAGAATTTAAATAAGCTTAATAAGAAATATTATAATTAAAACAAGAAAATTTAAATTTAGATAAAATAAAAAAATATATTGTTTTATAAAATGAATAAAAAACGGCAAAATATGATAATTTTTCTTTCTAATAAGGACATGAAAATATTATTTATTAAAACTCTGGTAAATAAATAGACGAGAATATTTAATTAATAATAAACATGAGAGAAGATATTTCGAAATTAATAATAAATTAGTAAATTTTATTAGATTAAAATCAAAATTTTGCAAATGAAAACAAAAAGTTAAAAATTCTTTTAAAAAGTGAAATTTAATTATTGTATGATGAACTTGAAAAAGAAAAAAAGATCGTGCCTATGAAAAAAATTTATTATTTAAGTTGAGAACTAAAATTTAATAAATAGAATAAGAAAACACTTTTTAAATTGAAAACTTAAGTGAAAAAAAAAGTAAAAAAGCTTAGAATTATAATATTTAAATAGAAATTATCATTATTGACTCAAAAATATTATATATATATTATTTGTTTTTATATATTTTTACTGTAATATTTAAAAAATAAATAAAAGTCATTTATTATTTAAATTTTTTTCTCACATTTATTTTTTTGATTATGTTTTTAAAAAAAAAATTCAGTAAAAATAAAAATAAATAATAGATTATTTATTTAAAAAAGTTTTTAAATTAAAAAGAGGTAATTAAAAGCTTAAAACAAGAAAAAGATGATTTATTTAATATAATTTAAAAAAATTTTAAACATATATAAGTTTATATTGAATATTTATATTTTTCAAATAAAATAATAGTTTCAAATAAAATAATAGTTTATAAATAAAAACATATACATATAATGAATTATATTAAAATGAAAAAAAAAAATACACACTAACGATTAATAATATAATAACTAAGCTTAAATTAATAAATCTTTATCAGAAAAAATTAGGTTATCGATAAATATCATAAAAAACACTTATCTAGTAGAATAAAAAATATTTATTTATTTATCATTTAAATTGAAAAAATAGTTCACTAAATATACTATTATTTTAATCCCAATCTATAAGTTTTTAGAAATAGTAACTAAGTAATTAAAATTATTAAGTATTATTTGGATTATTTTATATATAAATCTTTCATGACCAGGAAATTAAATTAAATTAAATTAAATTATTCATTGAGTTTATATAATAAAATATTACTTCATATCCTTATTAATATATTACTCATTCCTAATAATAGATTGATATTCATTATTATTATTTGTTTTGATGTTTTTTTATTTTTACTTAAACTTTTTTTTTTAAAAAAAAAAAAAAAACTCAATAAAATAAAAAGACAACAAAAAAATTTTTAACTCCCTTTTTTTTGTTGATTAAGTTTTTTTTTATTAAAATCAATTAGTACAAATAATATTATGTTTTATTTTATGATTTTGAATATAAATTTCATTTAAAAGTATATATTTTTTAAATATCTATTAAGGAAATCATTTATTTATAATATATTATCACTTATTTAGAATATACAAAAATTTTATTTAATTTCAATTCATAATTTTTAAGAATTTAATTTTTTTTTAGAAAATTATATTTATTGAGATAATTTATTCTAATAAATTCTTTACATTTTATTTATCGTAAATAAATTTATAATTTTTAAATGACTTTATTTATAAATTTAATTACAAAATTATAATGGAAGATTATTAAAGCCAAACCACGAAATATAAATATAATTTATGAACCTTTAATACAAAAAATAACATAAAATGCTGAAAATATTATACAAAAATGAAAAAACTTAAAATATTCTTTTTAATTTGTAAATTATTTTTATGTATTTTTTTTTGAATTAAATTGCTTATTAAATTACTCAACTTTTTTATATATTAAAGCTTATAATAAATTTATAAAAAATATATAATTTCTTTACTTTTAATACAATTTAAGGGTGAAAAAAAAAAAATCAAATATAAAATAAATAAAACCATAATAAATTTTTAGAATTCATTAAATTTAAAAATTATAATAATTATAATATATTCTAATATTAATAATAATTCAATAATTAAAATTATTTATTTAAATAAAATCATAAAAACTAATAACCTTTTTCAACTTTTCTTTATATTATTTTTATATTTTTAAAAATTTTATGAATAATAATACTATTATATGTTATTAAACACATTTTTCGTAATTATAATGATATCTTTTTGATAAAAATTATAATCATAAATTTTATTTTATAAAAATTTCCCGAATTTTAATTCTCGAATATTTATAACCAGTATCTTTTATAGTTTGAATATTCTAAATCTATATGAATACATTATTCAAGATTAAAAATACGTTTTGGGCTAAACTTATAATAATTTTATATAATTTATATATTATTTACTGTTATTTTATTCTATTATATAATTATGATTTATATATTTTATTTTTAAAAATAATTTATAATTTTTATAGATATTTTATTATTTTTACTTTTATTTATTTTACTTTTATTATTAAAATACTAATTATGTATTTTTATAATAATTATTTTAATACAAAATATTTTTCTTAATTTTTTAAAAAAAATTCTTATAATTTTGTTTTAATATATATATATCTAATTATATATAATTTATAATATGGATCAACTTTTTTTTTAAAAGGAGTTTGTTTATAATATTTCATAACCTAAATAACGCTTTTGTATTTTTTTTACAATTAATAATAGAAAAGAAATTTATATTAAAATTATCACTAATAGCTAAAAGTAATTAATATTACGTTTTAATTAGCTTCAAGGATAATATACTAATCTTAAAAATTATTATATTTCATTTCTTTATAGAAATTTAATACATTATTTTTTGCTTTAATATTTTTTTTTTTAAAGTCTCTTATATCTTATATGTCTTTTTACATCAAGTTTATTATTAGGATAAATACCTAAAGAATTTCTAGTTTTTTTTATTACTTTTTTAAGATTATTTTAAATAAAAGTAATCCAATTTTTGTTTTAATTTTGCTTTTTTTTTTTTCATTTACCTTTAATTTAATTTATATATTTACTTTTTTAATAGAAAAATTTATATACCCTATAAATTTTTACTTATTCCTTTTCCTCTACAGTTTCTTTACTTTCGAAATAATTGAATAAGCTTTTAAAACCTTTTTATTCTTTAAAAAAACTTAAAATTAAATAAAATATATAAATTTACTCAGTATTGTATTTTTCATCGTTTTGTTTTATTTTTTTATTTTTTTTAATTATCAAAATATAAAATGCTTATATGATAACTTTCTGACTTCGAATTTTAAGGATTTTTAATTATTTTTTAAGTAAATAAATTCTTAGTGATTTCATAGAGTTCTTTTACTGAATATTTGCATGTTTTAAGTAGACTATCATAAACATCGTTACATATACTTTTTTAAATAGTAAATCTAATGATAAGATTTTTTAAGTTTTATAAGATAAGTTAAATTGCAGCAAATACTATTAATTAATAACGTCTTATAAGCTCAATTGATAATATATCAAACAAATTATGTTTGATTGAGTTTATTAAATTTTACTTTTCAATTTTAACTTTTTTATCTTCTATTATTTTTAAATTATGTGGATTTTTATTAATCATTTTCCAAAAATAAATAAATGTAATTATTTTTATTTTTTTTCAAAAAAAATTTTTCAATTAAATAAATTATAATTTATTCAAAACAAATATTTGTTAATATTATAAATATAATATATAGTAATTAATTATACATATAATTGATTTTTTAAAAGTCAAAACTATTTTCTTTTGTATTCTATAATACTATATTTTAAATATATGCTAATTATATTATATTATCTTAGTATATGACCATAAAAGAAGGTCGCGAAAATTAATATTATGATACTTTCCATATTAAGTTTAGCAAATATTTTAATCATTAATTTATTTTACTTAGTTTTTTAAAAAGAGTTTATACCTCCAACCCCGACCGTTCCCACCAAAAAAAACCCTTATCTTAAATAAAAAATATTAAAATTTAGTATTAATTTATTTGTTCATCAGTAATATATTTTATTTCTTAAAAAGATTATATAAAAATGATTAAAAATAAAAATGTTAAATTTATATAAAATAAATAAAATTTTATAAATATTTTAACTAAATTAAAATATAGTTTTTTAAT
>NW_004086123.1:0-74916 GCF_000220395.1 Ichthyophthirius multifiliis
TGTATATGTACATGTGTATGTATATGTACATGTGTATGTATATGTATATGTATATGTATATGTATATGTATATGTATATGTATATATATATCTATATTATATATTTTATTTATTTTAAATTATATTATAAATTTCTTTATTATTTATTTCTATTATATTAATTTTTAAATTATATATATATAATTTTATTTTATAAATTATTAAATATAAGATTATTTATTTATTTATTTTTTAAATATTAATTATTAAATATTTCAAAATATTTTTTATATTATTTTATATTTTATATTTTTTATATTTAATAATATTTAAATTATCAATTTAGATATTATGAATCTTTTTATAATTCATTTTAATATTTAATAATTTTTTAAATTATATTTATATTTACTTGTTTGTAATTATTTAATTTTTGTCTGATATTAATCTTTTTAAATTTACTTTATATACATATCTTATTAATTAATAATTTATTGAAATTTATTTTAATTATTAAGATTATTTTTTAAAACAAAAATTTATTTATATCTTCTTACAAAAAAAATATATTTTATCTGATGTTTTTTACTACATATTTATATGAATAATCGTTCTTTAAGTTTATTTTTAAAATATTTATTAAATTAATTTTTAAAAAATTAATCTTTATAATTAACATTTTTTATTTAAAATAAAAATAATTTCATATGTATAATCTGATCTTTAAATTTATATTTAAAAAAATTAAATGTATTTTATTTAAAAAATATTTGATTATTAATATAATTTTTATAAATATCTAATAAATATATTTCTTTATTATTTAAAAAATTAAAGACATATTTTAATTTTATTTTTTAATAATTATATTTTTTTATATTTTATATTTCAAATATTAAATATAAATTATTTACATATTTTAGTTAAGAAATATTTATTAATATATAGAAAATATATTTATGTTATTATAATAAAATAAACTTTTTTTGTTTTTTATATAAAATATATAAAATTATTTGAATAAATAAAGATATATATATATATATATATATATATATAGCTATATTATTCAAATATTATTTTAAATAAATAAATAATTTTTATATAAAATTTATAAATAAGTATTTAATATATAAAAAATAAATCATTAATTAAAATTATCTTAATCTTCTTCTACTAAACTAGGAGGGTAGGCAATAATAATATCTTTTTTATCTTATAAGACCATGCAATTGTTATCATTACTCCATTAAATTTTATTAGCTTAAAATTATTTTTTATCTAATAATAAAATGCTATAAAATATAATAAAATTTTTATTACCACATGGAATTTCACAAACACTTGAACCATCAGGATTCCAAAAATATACTTTATTATTTCCAGTTATTATAATTAAATTATTAGATTTCTTGCTCCATACAATTTCTTTAATTAAATTTGCAAATATAATTATATATCTTAATTCTAATAAACTTATTTCCCATATAAAAACTGCGTTTGGAATACTTGCTTATATTTTTTTAATTAATAAACATAATATCCTTATTTCATTTTTTTTTAATCATACCACATTTCGAACATAAATAATAAGAATCATGGCTAAATTATAAGTATTGTATATATTATTATTATACAAATTTATCATTTGGAATCGGTTGAGTTTTCTGTTATATTTTAAAACTATTATCAACCATAATAACTTTTTATTTGTTTAAAAAATAAAATATTAATGATTTTCATAATTTTTACATTATGAATTTTATTTAGGAACGGATGTTATTATGTTTTCTTGTTTTACTAAAATTTCTTCTTTATATATTAGCTTTAATTTATATAAATTAAGTTGAATTTTTTTAATAAAAAATACTGCATTTGGATAATATTGAAAATTTTATTTATGTTCAAAATCAATTATAGTTTTCCAAGTTAATGTATTAATTAATTTTATCTTCATATTTTTATAAATTTAAAATTAAGAATATAAAAGCTTATTACTTTTTCATCATATCCTCCTATTGCCACATAACCGGGATTATTTGCTAAATCAATTAAAGATATTCCTAAAATTTAATCTTATATTTAAATACGAGAAATTAATCCCTTAGAAGGGTGATAAATCAAAAGCTTATACTATAAAATTTTATGTGAAAAAAATTAATAAAAAAATAATACATATAAGTCAACTATCCCAAACTAATATATATTTATTATCTTTACTCCAAGTTAAATCTTATAAATCAAAAGTATCCACAAATAAATGCTTTAAATATATATTACTATTTTTTAATAAAAAAAAAATTATAATAATATATGATTTACATTTTGAAGCTTCCAATGAAATGTATAATATATACCAATACAATCTTTTGTTTCTCTTCTTTCGGCTAAGGCTAAAAACTTTCCATCTTTAGTAAAACTTAAACCTTTTTTATATTTTTTATTTTATTTTAATAAGAAATATTGTAAAATAAACCTTTATCATAATACTTCGGATTTAAAATCGTATATTATTTTTTCTCAGTTAAATCATATATAGTAGCTTTTATCTTTATTTAACAAAAATTTCATTATAAATTAAAAATATATTCATATTTTTACTTAGTTTTCAGAAAAAACTATTATATTTCTTGAATCTTAACACCATATAGCATGCTAAATGCCAAGAGAAGGCTCTTATATTTTACAACCCCATTCAGAATCATAAATGTTATATATTTCGATTTATGCTGTAGTAGAAAGAATAATTAATATTAATTGACTATCATAAGAAAACGAAATTTGGGTTATTTAATCTTAAAATTAATATACTTTTGTGTTAGTCAATTCTTTTGTGTCTTTTAACTTATTAAAAAATAATAATTATTTTAGGAATATTTTGATAGATTTTGATAGAGTTTTTTCAAAAAATCATAAATATATAAAATAATATTATATTTTTCCAAATAATTAAAATAAATATAATGAATTTCATTATATTTTTTTATTCCAATTATTTAAAAATAAGTTAAAATTTTATATTTAGATTGCTTAAAAATAATAATCTTTTTTTTTTGTTTAAAGTTTTACCAAAATTTTTGTTCCATTAGAAATCGCTATAAAATTAGAATCTGGAGAAAAAACGACATGTGTAATTCCTGTTATTATGCTTGAAAAATTCATTTTCAATATAAATTTAAATTTTGAAATTTAATTTCTTTTTTTTTGTTTTATTTATAAAACAAATTCTAATTTTAGAATTTTTAATATTAATTAGAAAATATATACTATTTTTTTTTTTGAATTTACTTAAATTAAGTAAAATATTTGTTTTATTAAAAATTATATATAATAGTATTTTTATTTATTTAAATATTTTTTATAAAGGAAAAAAGAAGTAATAAAATTACATTAAAACAAAACTAAAAACCAAAAAAAAAAAACTTTAAAAATTTTTATATTTATAAAAAATTACAAATATTTTCAACTAAAATAATCTCCATTAAAATAAAAGCTTTCATTAGATTGATTTTCATTATAAGAAACTTAATCATGTTCAATTTTTTCTTTTCCTATAATCCCACAAGGTTATTTTTCAATTCTTACATTTATATAATTATCAAAGATAACTTTTACAAGATTCTTAGTTAACTCATCAAAGAAATACATAGTATCCTTGATAAAAATCATACTTAATTCATCTTAGAAAGCTTAATAATATTCTAAACCTTTATATTCATTAAATACATCTTAATCTTTAATTTAATCTTTTAATAGTTTATCCCTTTCATCATCAATAATGAATTTTAGATTTATTCCTCCTTTTTCAAGTTCAAAAAATCTTATAATGATTTTATCAGAAGATCTTTAAACAGTAAGAAAAATATTAAACCCAATTTAATCCACCACAGGTTTAATAAACCTATTATTTACAAAGGGACTTTTTATAGATAAGTCTACATTCAAGCTCCATTCATCATATTCTACATTATAAATAATAACATTTAATTCTTTTCTTCTTAATTCGACATCATCCGATATACCTCCTAATAGATAAATGCTTTGACCATTCTAGGATTAAAGAGCAGTAGAGTTTACAATTCCAATAGGAATATCAGCTAATTGTTCCCAATCATTTTCTTTTATTGAATATCTAAAAGCTTTCTTATTAATATGTTTCGAACCATCAAACTAAATTTCATATCCCCCAATACAATAAACCCAACCGTTTAGCCACAACAAAGTAGGGGATAAACACGCAAAAGGAATATCTTTTAATTTTCTCAATCTAGATGTAGATTAATTTACATATGTAAATTCCAAAGAATAAAATGTTTAATATTTAAACTCTTCTTTTTAAGCTCCAGAAATATACATAGTAGTTTCTCCATCAAAAGCAAACATATTATATTTAGAGAATTTATAAGGAATATGATTTTATTAAATAACTTCAGTTTTACAAAAACCAATATCATCATAAAAATTTGTAATTATATAATTCGAATTGTATCCAATCCAAAATATTCTCTTGTTTAGCGAAATAAGTCCATTCTTTAAATCTTTTAATTCTTTTACTTATAATGATTAATAAACTTCCTTTATCTAAATACTTAACTAATCTACATCTATTTATTCCTATTAATGTTATGCACTAATCAAACAATTATTCAAAAATTAAAAAAGACCCGGATATTCATCCAGTTTATTCCTATTTAATTATAAAATATCATTAGTAAGTGCAAAATCGCTATTTTCATCAAAATTTAATGTTGCGGTTTGATATATTAATGTGCAAGCATCGTAAAGATCATTTTAGAATTCACTTCTATTTTCCAAATACCAGCCTGCAATTTTTATTTCATCTCGATTTGTGTAATAGACAAATTTAGGTACGATATTTCCGTGTAATATACTTATGTCTTGAAGACATAAAATTGTCTTGAATACTGCTTTTAAAATATAAGCTATATGTTTTGATTTAAATGGCTTTTGTTAATTCTAGCGTTGTAATATTTCGTCCATTAAACTCATTTTACAATATTCTTCTATTAATACAACATAGTACTACACTGATGAAGTTGAAATTTCTTCTTATTCTAAATAACATTATTTAATTCCTATTAAATGCTTTGTTTATATAGTTTATTCTAGTAAAATTACAAAGTTTTAAAAATCACTTAATGATTAGATTTTAATTTTCCGCATTGAATATATATTGTCTTATATTAGAATTTAAAAAAGTGAATATTATTTTGTTTAAGAAATTAATCTTATTATTTAAATTTCTTATTATAGTTATTGTTATTGTTATTATTATTGCTATTATTATTATTATTATTATTATTATTATTATTATTATTATTATTATTTTTGTTATTGCTATTATGGTTATTGTTATTTTTATTATTGTTATTTTTATTCCTTTTTTATTTTTTATTGTTATTGTTATTGTTATTGTTATTGTTATTGTTATTGTTATTGTTATTGTTATTGTTATTGTTATTGTTATTGTTATTGTTATTGTTATTGTTATTGTTATTGTTATTGTTATTGTTATTGTTATTGTTATTGTTATTGTTATTGTTATTGTTATTGTTATTGTTATTGTTATTGTTATTGTTATTGTTATTGTTATTGTTATTGTTATTATTATTGTTGTTTTTCTTATTATTTATATTATTATAATTTTTATATATTTATACTTTTAGATGTATTTTTTTTTTAAATATTTTATTCTTTTATATCTTTTGTATCTTTTTAGCTTTTATTTATTTAAGATTATTATTCATAAAGTATGTTTTTTTGATTTTTAATATTATTAGTTTTTATTTTTTATTAATAAGTTACAATATCTTGTATATCTTTAGGAATTCTTTATAATAAATCTTCAAAGAAATGTAAAGATTTACATTTTCTTAATACCATAGTTCCTTATTATGGAAAAAGTTCATAAGAACATAGAACAGTTTCTATTTCCTTTCTTCCTAAAATATGTAACAATCCTTACTAAAAAGTGACATTTGAACCAAAGTTATATTAATTGTAGAATTTTATTTCAAAAGGTTAGTTTAAAATTTTATATGTATATTAATATTAGCGGGGATGATTAGTATTATTTAATTTATAATTTTATAATTATTTTAAAGAACTAAATGAATAAAAGCATTTATAATTAAAATCTAATGTATAAATGTTTTTTGAAGCATGCATTAAAAAAACCCCATGTTATATTTCCGTACAATAATTTACTTATTATATTTACATTGTTAAGTTTATAAAACTTTCATATATTTCTTCTGTAGAACATGCAAAACGCAAGTTACCTTCTTTAAAATCTCCATTTTATAAAGATGTGTCAAAATAAGAATATCTTATTCCTTTTTCGAATATATTATTCGAATCATTTATACAATATATAAATTTATTATGAGGATCGTAAAAATGAAAGGCATTTCTTCTCCATAAATAATTTCTAGGACCTTCATATACTTTATTTAATTAGTAAAAATAAATAAATATATATATATATATGTAATAATTTATATATATATATATATATATATATATATATTTTATTAGTTTGTTATATTTTTATATCTTTACTTTATATTTCTTCTTTCCAATCATTAGCATTAGCATTTTATTATGTATATAAATTATTAATAATAAATGAATTATAATAAATATCGTTCGTTTCTTCATCAATGTTTATTCTATTGTTGAATATATAAACTTAAAAAAAGTAATCACTATTTGTAACACAAATGATTTAAGCATCTTATATTTCCATATTTTTTATTGATTTATAAAAAATTACTTCTGATTTTTAATTTATAATATGTCTTTATTTAGAAGTAGTATTTAGCATAACTTTTACAACTTTATTAGAATTAGGTGTAGCTAAAAAATAAAACGAATTATCAAAATTGCAAAAATTGATTTAACTTTTAAGGTTGTATTTAGCTTTTTTTCTAAATATTTTAATTAATTTGAATGTTTTACTTTCAAACTCATAAAAATGAATTTAATTTTTCCTTTTAAAAAATACATGATTATTATCATTTTTTAACATTCTTGTCCCATGATACGACAAAAAAGCTGATAAAGAATCATGTCTAAATGCTGTTTAAGGCCCTTTTTCCATAACTCCATTAAGAGTCGTGCGTATTTATTCAATAGGTTTGCTACTTTTGACATCTGGTGAATAAATTTATTTAATAGTTTCCAAAATAATTTACGGAAGGTTCATATAATTTAGTTTTTATTCGATTTCGTCTTATGAAAAATAAAAGAAGTTTTAGAAAGAAATCTATTCTTATTTAGCCTTCATATTGTTTATTGCACAGAAAAAATATATCATCAAATGACCAATACAAAGACAATCATATAGAAAAAAATCATAGTCCGATTTAACTTATTCATATAAAAAATGCATTTCAGATTCGTTCCATATAAAATCAGGATTGTCTAAAAAAATCTAAATCTCATTATGGTGCAGAGTCAATATTTGAACATTTTCTGGTCTTAAATTTCTATAAGAGAATCCTCTTGTATGCATTTTTTATATGATTTTGGCTATTTCATTCATTATATATAGTATTTTACCATAAAGTTTTATCGGGTCATCTATTAAGGCATATTTTTGTATTAATTCCGTTAATTAAATTCCCTACTCAGTAAAAGCGCGGTCTACATAGTATATTTCATTCTTTTTTATTCATAATTATTATCATTTTCTAAGTTTTCTTAAGGATCTTCCAAAAGAACATTTCCGATTTTGTAATTTTCATTATTTACATTAATGAAGGAAAAATTTAACAAGTTTTAAATTTACAAACGCTTTAATTATAGTAAATATGATAAAAAGGCTGACATTTTTGTAAAGTCTTCAAAATAACGTCTTTTGAATAAATATACATATACTTAACTTTTTATTTCTGCTTTACAAACTACTTTATGTGCCCAATAATTATAGGTAACATATTAAATCACGGCATCTTTATTACGGTTTATTGTAATTTCATTTGATTATTGCAATATAGATAAATTATTATTGTTTTTTTCTAAGCTTTCCTCATAGCTTTGTTGTTCTTCATCTTCTTGTTCATTTTAATGTGCAATTTCTTGGCATTTTTAAATGAATTATACCATTTGTTTTGAACGAAATTCATCATCATTTAATAAACAATTCGGAAATTATTCTTCATATGATAAAATAAAATTCTTAAATAATGGTCTGAATAGTTTTTATAATTTTTATTTAGATTGTTAAGTGTTGTTTTTTGCTATAAATTTTTCATATTAATCTAATTTTAATGATATTTATAAATATGTTCCTAAATAAAATTAATCATCACTTTAATTTTATTTATTATCTTTTTATAAAATCAATTTTCGCCTTTTTACTATGCTTTTGTCTTTTATTTATTATTCATTCATTGAAGCACATCCTCCCATTTATTTATAATAATTAAATAGATTTATATATATAAATTATTACTATTGTAATTATTTAATTTTTTTTTTTAAAAAAAAAATTATACTTTTCTTATTATAAAAAATTATTATTAATAATTTTTATAGTATCAAATAGAAGTAGTTTTATTTTTTTATTAATCAACATATAATTTAATAAAAAAAAAAAATATTTAATTTGTAAAATAAAATATAAGCAAAAGAAATAAATAATTATATTATTAATTAAAAAAATAATATTATAATTGTTAAAAATATAAATATTTTTAAAAAAATACTAATTATATAAAGAAAAGAAAATAAATATACAAATGTATTTATATATATATAATAATATAAATTTATGTATTATAATAAATATTTAAGTTATATATAAAAAAATGTATAATTTTTATATTATAAATTATGATTTTTATAATATTTTATATTATATTTATTAAATTTTTATTATATTTAAATATTTTTTTTATTCTATTTAATAAAAATGTAAATTAATTTGACTTTAAAGTAAAATATTAAATTTTATGTTTATTAATTTTTTTTTGTATATAAACATTAAATATTTGTTTTATAATATATCTATCAATTCCTTTTTACATTTTTATTAATTTAATAATTTCTATTTTTAAAAAAAAAAAAATTATAATTTTAATTTTTTAATGTTTTATATATTATATTCTTAGAAATATTTTTTATGTAGTATTTGTATTTATTTCAATTAAAAACTTAGAAATTACATTTTTTATACATATAATAATAATTATTAGCTAAAAATAAAATTATAAATAAATTTGTTAATATATTTTTTTTCAAAACTTAAATTATATATTTTTTATTATATAATTAATTAAACTTATACATAATAAATACAAAACTTTAACTATATAAAACTATGTTGTATATTAAATTATAAATATTATAATTTTCTCAATTGAAAGCAATTTAGAATTATTTTATAATTTCTTAAAACAATTTTTTACCTTGAACAATAAGTTAACAAATTCCTCTATCTAATACAAATAACTCAATTAAGAATTGAAATTATTTTTTATTAGTTGCATTGCAAACAATTAGTTTTTGAATCATTTCAATAGGGATACATATCTGAAAATTATCCTATTTTAACTCAATTACTTTATTTTCAAAGAATAATTAGAAAGCAAAAAATCCACTTTTTATAGCATCATTATAAGTCCTAGAATTAAAATGAAACGGTTTATTAAATTTTTAGCTTTATTATCTGAAAAGTATATTATATCCTATATTTTTTTTGACTATGCAGTTTTTGAATGACTCTTTTGTATTTATTTGGCTTAAATTTGTTGATACAGTTGTTCCAAATAGAGTATTGGTCGAATTTTTTTTATTTGTTATATCATTAAAAACTGTTTCTTGTTATATAGAATAATTTGTTATTTCTTTCACAAATAAAAAGTCATTATCAATTATATATTATATTACATTTTGATCATTTAAAGAATCAAAAGTAGTTTCTATTAACTAAAATATTTCTTAGGTTTCTTAATAAATTTATATTTCTGTACATAAAAGTTCACTTTTTGCTTATTCTTCAATTATTTTTTCGTTTTTTTTACGAATTTATTCCAGATGGTTTATCTCTTCTTTTATTTTTTACCCTTCTTTTTTTCTATTGTCGTTTTTTTTATAATTTTATTCGATTATTTCTTTATCTTAATGCGCTTTTTTTAACTATACTTATATTATTTTTTTTTCTTTTTTTTTTTTCTTACATTATTTTATAAATCAATAGTTTCCTTTGAAAATGCATGAGTTTTTAAAATATTAACTCTTAATTAATAAATAAGATTTTACATTTAATTAATTTTTGGTTAAAATACTTTTATTTTGGAAATTATATTTTTAAATTTTTACTTTTTTATCTTAAGTTAGGCTAAAATCATATTTTAAATTTCTTCTTGCTCTTTTCCGTTATTATATTTTTTAAATGAGTGAAAAAACATATCAAAAATAGATTAAAAATTAACGTAGTTTTTTAAAAAGCTCATTAAATCTGGAAACATAAACTGATCTAATTAAAAAATAAGTGACTAAATTTCTTATTAAATTTAATAAACAAATGAGTTAAATTATTGGTTTAATTATTAAAGTTATTTTTGATGTTTTTAAACGAAAATATAATAAAATTCGCTTTTGTTTTTATTAGGAGAAAAGCTTTAGGTAAAAATATTTAACTATTACTTTATAATATTTTAATTTTCTATATATCGAAAATTTGCTAATATTTATTTTATAATAAGGTTTTGTAATTATTCAATAACTTCTAATACATTTAAATTACAAACTTTTATGTTAAAAAACTAATCGTTTTCTTAAATATAAACTTTTTATTTCATTAAATTATAATCGAATAATATTAATATTAAATCATAAATTTATTTTCCTCCCATTATCAATTATAATTTTATATGATCTTCTATGATTTAAGCATCTTTTTATTCCTATAAAATTTTAAACAAAATATTTTTTTTTTTTTTTTAATTAAAACTATAATTTTAATATTTTATAAATTACATATATATCAACTTCAATTTATTACACCAATTGTAAAAAGTCTTATTTTTATTAATTGAATTATTCTTTCAAATATTAAGTTAATTAATTTATATTATTTAATTATCTTTGTTTGATTTCGATTTCAACATTATACCTTATTATTTATACTTCATTCAAATCATTTAAATTTATTATTTTTTATTATAGAAAATCAATATTTTAAACAATCTCTTATTAACGCATTTTTCTTGAAAACAAATCCTCGTCTAGCATATTTTTTTTTCTTTTAAATTCATTAATATCTCTCCTTTTTACAGTAAAGGTAGGATATGACAAACATTTGCTAATAATATTTATTGTGCTTATTAACGTAAATTTAATTTTCGAATTTAAATTGATTATCTTAAATTAAATTTTTGTTAAAAAAATATCTTATTTTATTAAATATTAAAATTATTTTATTTATTTTAAGAAATTGAATGTTATAATCTTGTTTAAGATTTTGAAAAATGTTTTTATTTAAATTCCATTTAAATATATATAATTAATTTTAATATTTTGTATAATATATAAATATTATATATTATATATTAATTAAAAAATATTCATTATTTTTAATTAAAAAATAATAATAAATATATTATTAAAAAATATATAAATTATATATAAATATATATATATATATATATATATTTATATATTTATATAAAAAATAATAATAAATCAATTTAAATAACATTTATAAATTTTATTTATAATTACAAATATTAATAATATAAATTATTAGGTAAATTCAATGCAATCATATGAAAAAATAATAATAAATGAAATAAAAATTTATAATATTTTATTTACAATTTAAAAGTATTAATAAAATGATTAATTAAATAAAATAAATTATATTGTAAATATATTAAAAATATAATAAATAAATATATATTTATAAAAAATGTTTATTTTTGTGTTTTATATATAATAACAAATTTATATAATTAAATTTAAAAATAAATTATATCTATTTTCAAAATATATAAAATAAGTAAAATATAATATTTTTTTCAATTCAATATTATTTTTGTTTCTTTTTTTAATTTTAATAAATAATTCTATAATTAAATTTAATATATTTTTTTCTTAATTTTATTTTAAAAAAAATATATAACTTAATATTAATTAATATAAAAATAAAAACTAAAATATATATATATATAAATATATATATTTTTTAAGATCTTATCAAATTAATTGTCATTATAATTTGTAATAGTTCTTATTCTGTTTAAAATCAAGATATTAAATAAGTATTTGCGAAAATAAAAAATAAATATAATGTCTATTATATAAAAATATTAAAGAAATGCATTTAAATCCTATTTAATTAATTATTGAATTTTAATTAAAGGAATTTTAGATTTGCCTCATTATTTTTGTTACTATTTTTATATTTTTATTGTATCTTTTTAATTACCTAATAAAAAAAAACACTAAAAATATATTATCCTATTTTTCTCACTTTTTTCTTTTTTTTGATTAAGATTTAAAAAAAATACAATATATAATAAATATGAACAATATTTCTTTAAATTATATAAATCTTATATTTTTATTTTGTTAAATTTTTGAAAACGTAATTTGTATATTTTTATTCCATTTTATTTTTTCATTTATTATTTTTTAGTTTATTTTTTTGAGGGAAATCATTTTTATTTACATTTTAATAAAAATAATTTAATTTTCTTCCAAAAAATTATTTTCTTAGGATAAATATTAATTTTTTCTATTTTTTTTTATTTTTGGCACTTTATTAATTTAAAAAAATATTTTTTATGAAATGCTTTTTGTATAAAGTGTCCATGATGAAAAATACAGTAATTTAATTTTCTCTTATGAAAATAATGATATTTTCTAAAGTAATATCGAAAAAAAATAGTTGAACATATATTTAGATTTTTTTTCTTAAATTTCATTTAATTTAACTTTTTTTATCAGAATTCAAATGAATATATAAATAATCATTGCATATATTAATCCTTGAATATATAAATATATATTAATAATTATTAACTATATAATTATTTTATCTTATTATCTTATTTTTAAACATATATAAAAACATATATCCAATATATAGTATATATATATTTGTTTTTTTCGTTAATTATATCATATTCTACTACTATTATTTGGAATTAAATAATGTGGAACATCTGGAATAGTTGGTTTAATATTATATGCACCTGGACCTTTATTTTAATTATAATTGATAACTAAAATATTAAAATCTTAAAATACCTGGTTCTTATAAATGAGATTTTCCAAGAACATCTGATCTTTACTGACTAGTTCCAAATCCCCATTTAGGTCCTTCTATATCCTATTTTAAGTTATAATTTCCAGGTCCTGGCACTTTATTTGTAGCATTGAAATTAGATCTCTAACTGTTACCGATCCTTTATTTTTTAATTAATCATTTAGTATTTAATATTTATCAGTTTTTTTATTATTTTTACTTTGCTGTAGCTGGTCTAAGTTTTTAACTTGAATAATTTTCACTTGGTTTATAAGCTCCTGGCCCCGGAATGCCCTACTTTTAAGCATTAAATAAACTATCATTATTAAAGCCTTTAATTGTTAACTTTTTTATTATTTAAAAAAATATAAGTTATTTATAAAAAATACTTTAGGACCATTATTAGTCCCTGGTATATTATATTAGCCAGGACCTGGTGTCATTTCGGACATATTTAAAGGCTTTCTTGTATCAGCTCCTAATCTATAGGAAGGAATATTTGGTCTATGGTAGAACTTTGGTTAATATCTATTAATAAATTTATAAAGGTTAATTTTTATGTAATGTATTTTACGATCCTGGTCCTGGAAGGTTGTTATTAATATTTCCATCTCTTGATGCTGTTCCGATTCTTTAATTTTGAAAAATTTAATTATTTTTAAAAATATTTTTTTTTTTAAAAAAAAAAAAAACTTATATCGAGGAGCAGATTATTTAACTATGAGCAGAGGATTGTATCTGATAATTATTAATAATATATTATTTATAATTATTATTATTTTTATTACGCTCCTGGTCCTGGCACTAGCTCCTAATTTGTTTAATTCTACCTAGAAACCATTGAGAAACCTTTATTAGTATTAAAACTACTATTCATGTTATAATTTCCAGCTTAAAAAATTATTAATATTAAATTTATATTATGTTTTTTATTACGTCCTGGTACAAAACAATTATTATTTTTATCTCTTCTGCTTGTTCCAAATCCGTATTTAGGTCCTTATGTCTAATTCAACATATTTTTATAACCTTTATTTATTTTATTATATATTTTTTTGGTATTTTTTATTACTTCCTGGACCAGGAAACTATTGATTTTGCCACATTTCAGCTCTGTTTGATTTTGGAAATATCATTGAAGGTCTATTTAAAACAGTTGATTAATGCTAATATTGTCCTGGCCCTGGTGTTCTACCACGAGCACTAGATATATATCTTTTACTTATTCTTTAATCATTAATAATATATATTAAAAAAAGTAATAATTATTTATATAAAATAACGAATATTAAGGCAATTATTTCATCGAAAAAGAATAATTTGGTTAATAAGCTCCTGGACCAGGTTCTTTAATTTTATTATTTTATTTTGTTAAAATAAATATATTTTTTTTAGTATACTTATATCAAATTTATTTTCATTAGGTTTACCTGCAAAACTATATTTTTCACCTTCATTTGTCTATTAAAGGATTTAATATATATTTCTTTAATGTTTATGTATATTTTTACAAATTTAGGCTTTATTTAGTAACTATATTTTCATAAAAAATTAAAAGAACATATATATATATATATATATTACGATCCTGGGCCTGGAGAATTATTTACATTAGAATTTCCTCTAGATTAAGTCCCTATCCTAATATTTATTATATAAAATAAATAATTTTTAAAATAATTAAATTCTATTAACTTCCATTAGGGTGGAATAAATTTTTGTTTTTTCTAAGGTGTGTATGCACCTGGACCCTTATTTTGTTAATTTATTTATATTATAACAACTATATATATTACGGGAGTATTATTTGTAAGTAAATAACCTTTTTTTTAATTAATATTATTATTGAGATATTAAAATCTTATGTTTTATATTTATAAATTACCTCTTTAGGCTGTTCCTATTGACCATGCACTAACCATTTTTTTCTTATATTTTTTTATTTTTTTTCTTATTTTATTAATATTTTTGAATAATCTTTTAAAAATTACAAAAGTTTCAGAAAAATTAAATAATAAATTTTTATTTTCTTTTTAAAAAAATAATAATAAAAAGAAGTTTAAATAAAATATTAATAAAAATATAATAATATATAATAAAATAAATTTTTATATTCATATTAGTTTTTACTAATAATATTTTATGTAATTATACTCAATGACTATTTAAAATAAATTCTAATATATAATATATATTTAAATAAATATAAATATAACAAATATATTTTAAAAGTTATTATTTTTATTTAAGTTTTTTTTTTTTTTTTTTTTTTTTTCATTAATTTTATTTAAATAAATTGATATTTTTTTATTTTTTTTTGGATTATGGCTTAAATAATTAATATTATTAATAATATAATATGCATTTTAATTTAGTTTGATCGTTTTATTTATTGTTTAATTTAAAAATTTAAATTAAATAAGATTATATTATTATTTTCCATATTTTTATCAAAATACATATAATTATATAATATTTTAATGAAATTAAATATATGTAAATTAATAAAAAAATTTATAAAATAAATAAATTAATTTAAATTTCATAAAAATAAAAGTGAAATATTATCATATATATATATATTTATTATTAAAAGCCAAAAAGAACATCTAAAACTAATTTTATATTTATATTTTATATTATAATCAGAAAATAGTACATGCTATACCTCCACAGCATCTACTATTCTATATTATATTATGATCTATTTCCGGAATACTATTTTTTTTATTATCTTTATTTTCAGCTTGTGTTTCATCATCATTATAAATACAATTTTTCTTTATATTTTTATTTTTTTTAACATATTCTTATTCTTCTTATTCTTCTTATGCTACTATGCCATGTTATTACTGATTATTTTCTTTAATAAGACTATATTAAACTAAATTAGTATATTCAATAGCATTATCTTCAACTTTAGTAACCGTAATTAAATAAAAAGGTAGGGCATCATTCTTTTAATTTTGCTTTTTTTGATTACTTTCTTATTTTTAATGATTATTTATTTCATCATCTTATAACTTTAAAGCATTTGGATTATTATTTTTTTGACTAGAAAAAGAATTTTTTTAAATTGGAGAAGCATTATCTTTCAAAGATTAATTTTTTTCTTTTATTTTTTCTATTTAGACTATATTATTTTTCTATTCACTTTCATGTTAATAATCCTTTTCTTAGGTAAGATTTTTTCCTCTTTTTTATTTTAATATTCTTCCACTTTTATAGGTGTATTATACTCTCTTAACAATTTCTCTTACTCAGAAATGTTAATTTTTTAATTATTGACATTAATTTCTTTTTATTCAACAATTTTATTACTATTTTAAATTGAAATTTTTTATTATTATATTTACTCTTCTGAAGTAAAAATATTCTGAGGAGGCCTTAATTTAAACAAAAAAATAAAATATTAATAAAAAAAATATACCAAAATTAAGTAATATTAGGCATATTACCTCCATATTATTTTTATACTTATTCTTTAGGAATTTATTCATACAGTTTTTCCATTTTTCCTTTTTTTGCAAAAGTAATTTTCGCCGCAGCTTCTTCATCAATCATTTTTTCAATAATACTCCACGAAGTATTTAGTCCAAAAGAAGGATTTAAAACAAACATTTTTTCTAAGTGACCTCCAAAGTTTATTTACATTGTTTAAATAATTATATTTAAAGCTTTGAGAGGTAAATCAAATATACCTTTTTCCTTTACATCAATAATAAAAATCCAATTTTCTATTTTTCCATTTACAAACATATGCTTTTTAATGATATTTAAAAAATAACTCATTGCTCTTATCAAAGAATCACCAGTTTATTTCTTCATATTTAACTTAGAACAATCCATTATTAAAACAGGACGATATTTTTTATCTCTTCCTGCTAAATAAACAGTTCCTTCCTTTAAAAAATTAAGAGAAGGTTGATCTAAAGAATGCATATCTGGATTATTTTTCCATTATATGTGTATTTCAAGGTTCTTTTTTTTTATATAATTATATATATATATAAATAAATATATTTATATTACTTTTAATGCTTTTTTATGATTAAATTATCCAGACTGTAAAATTTTTAAATATGTACTATCACTTTAACTTTATAAAATATATATGTAATTGTTTTATATTAATTCAATAAAGGATATGTGTTTTTTTACTTTAATAATTCCTTGTTATGTTAAGAAACATATTAAATAAATTCTTGTATTTATTGCTTTTCAAATTAATCATATTCTATTCCTTCATATATTTTTCTACAGATTTTTTTTTTTTCACCATGCTTAATATAATAATCTTTTAATTAAAAAATAATATAATTAAATTTAAATTAAATATAAAAATATTATATAAACCATCATGTTGTATTTAACAAACAGCTTATTGGGAAGGAATTAAATACTAAAATAAAATAAGATTAATTCATAAAAATATGAAATAATTTTAATTTATATATTTATATATATAAAAATATATAAAATTTTATTATATAAAAATTAAAATATATTATTATAAATTTTTAATATATTATATAAATATATTAATATATAAAATATAAATATTTTAAATTATAAATATACAAAATTTTTATTTTTTAATATATAATTATTTATTTTATAAATATATAAATATTTAAACATTATTTTTGTTTTATAAATTTAAATTAATCAACTAATATTTAATATTTATTTATAATTGTATAATAATATTAATTTTTTTTTCTAATTAATTTGTAAATATTTTTTTAAGTATGACAGATATCTTTTTTTTGATATAATTATTAAAAAAATTAATAAATATTTTTATTTTTAATTTTAAATTATTTTATTTGTTTTTTTATTTTAAAATATATATATTTAATTTATTAGAAAGTCATTAATTTTATTTATTATCACAAAAAAAAATTATTATACTTATTTTATATTTATAAGTTATTTATAAAAATTATTTATTATTAATATATTATCTTATTTTTTTTCAAATATTATTTTATTTTTCTTTAATATTTTAAAATCAAATCTGAACAAATTATTATTTAACAAATTTTTATTATTAAAAATATATTCATTTATCTTATTTTTTTTAATATTAATATATATTTTCGTTTAAATATTTTAAAATTTTATTTATAATAATTAAAATCTTTATAAATTAATTTCATTAAATTATTTATCAAATTTAATGCTTTTATTAAAATCCATAGCTAACTAACTTTAAACTTATAAATATAGAACATATATATAACTATATATTATTTTTTTGATATATAAATATATATATGTAAATAAATTATTAAGTTTAGGATAATAATTTATATTTTATATTAATATAATTTAAATAAATATTAAATAAATTTTTATTTTAATATATTATAAATATATAATAAATATATATATTTATAATTTTAAATTATTTTATTTATAATTTAATAATATATTAATAAATTAAGTATATAATTATTTAATTACATAGTAAAATATAAAATAATAGTTTTGGACACTTTTTATTTACTATTTAATTTTTTATATTGATTTATTATATTTATTACAATAAAAATATAAATTTTATTAATAAGTATTTAATAATATAAATATATTATATTTTATATTTACTATAAATTATTTATTATCTTAATGTTATTTTTATTTTTATATATTTTTTTTATATTTTTTTAATTATATTTTTTTTGTTTTATTAAAATATTTCATTTTATTATTCATATGTTTCTTAAATAATCATTATATTTAATATTTATATCATAAAGAACAGAAATTAAAATCTTATTTTCTTCTTATAATTACTTAATTTTGATTTCTTGATCATCTTTTAAAATATTCTATTATTTTTTAGTTTTAATAATTCTATTTTATATTAAAACACATCTTCCTTTTTATTTTAATTATAAATTAAGTATTAAAACAAAATTCGTACCTCTTATTCATTTTAGTAAATTTGTTCTTTTAAATTTTTAATAATTTCTTAATTTGTTTTATTCGTTTAATCGCTTTGTTCCAATTATTATTAATATTTCTACAATTAAAATAAAAAAATTTAATATATTATTTTTATAAAACCTATTAAAGAAAATAAATTTATTCTTCTAGACATTCGACTTACTCTTTGAATGAATTTATTTATTTAGTTTATTCATTAATAATAGAATTTTTTTTAACTTTTTCTTATTCACTTTTAATTATAGAACTTTTTAAATTTTCATTTTCAAATTTTAATAATTCCAACTAATCTTAAAGAGATTCAATATCTTAATTTTAAAATTCTTAGTTATTTAAAGTTTGTATGTTTTCTGCTTGCTCTATCTCTTGTTATTATTATGTTTATATAACTTTACTATTATTATTTTTTCTATTCGAAAATTCATCATCTTCTATTGTATTAAAAAATACAATATTGTTAAAAGAATCATTTTTTTCATTATTTTTGAATTTCGAAAAATTTTTTGTTTTAAGTTCTTCTGCTAAATTACTTTATTTATTTTGTGTAAAAATCCTTGTTGAATTAATTAAAACCTTTTTGCTTAATTATTTTATTGTTTCTTCTTATTTTTATGAAATTTAATTAAGTTCTTCATAATTTTTCTAAATATTTTCTAATTAATTTGTTTTTTCTACAAGTAATTCTTCCATTTATTAAATTTTCAGGATTTTATTTTAATATTTCTAATCATTTAATTATATTTTTTAATTTAACTCATTAATAATTCTTTTTGTTTCTTCAAGATATTTATCTAATTCTGCATTTTTTTTTTCAAGAAAAATATTTTCTTCACTTATAACTTTAATTGTTTAAGTCAATTTTGTGTAATTTTTTTACTTTTCCAATTACTCATTTAATTATTTATTCTTTTCCTTTTTTTATTCAACAAAAATAAAAAAAAATAAAATTCTAATTATAATTATTACAGTTAAATTATTTATTTATTAAAAATATTAATTATCAGATTGATCTAATAATTTTTTTATTTAAGAAATTTCATTTTATAAATTCTCTTTCTAAATTAAAACTTCATCAAAATTTTCGTAACCTCCAATTTATATTAAAAAGTTTTCCTTATCTTTTAATATTTTTTATATGTTTGTTTCTCTAATTATTATTTGTTCCTATAAATCTTTATTTTTTTCAATTAGAATTTATTTTTCGTCTTTTAATATTAGATTTTTTTTATTTATTTCAAAATTTTGAATTTCTAAATCATCTATTTTTTTCAGAATATGCTTATTTGTAATATCTTATTTAAATGATAATCTTCTATAAAAAGTTTAATTATCTTCTATTTACTATTCTTCATTATCATAATCATCTTCACTTTTTATTAAACTTGCAACAAAATCTTTTAAGTTTATTTTATCTTCTTCCTTTAAATTTATAACTGCAGTTATAAATTCATTTTTTTTTCACTTTGTAATGCTATTTATAATACTTATTTTATCAGTTCAAGCATTATAGTATGATCATCATTTTAAAATATATCTAATAAATTTAATTCTTTTTTTTCTAATTTATTAACTTAATTTTGATTAAATAATTAAATCTAATCCCACAAATTATTCAAATTTTCTAAAAATAATACAATATTATCATCAATATAATCATCATTTATTTTTTAGTTAATTTAAAATTAATTCTATACACTTTTTTATTTTTATTTATTTACTAAAATAATAATTTAATTACCAAACATTAAATATATGTGTTAAAATTATTCCATTTTTTAAATCCATAATATCGTGGATTTCCTATTCGTTATGGATATTTTAAACTTTTAATGAATTTATCTTTTTATTTTATAAAATTTATTATTTTAATTTTTAATTATTACCCAATTCACAACAGATTATTATAAAAGAGTTTCGTTCATTTTATATTTAAAAAGTGTATTTTAGAATTACAATATAATAAAGCTTTTTAATTTTTTAATAAAATAAATTATAATAAAAATAATGCAATTATCTTATTTTATTTTTTATATAATTATAATTTTTATTTATATTATTTTATTAAAAAAAATATATTTCATATAAATAAAGTAGTATTTTTAAAAATATTTATATACTAATATATATATTTTATATATATCATTAGATTTACTCATTTTTTATTTTTTCTATAATTTTTTTAAAAACTCTGTCTATAAAAAATTTATTTTTTCTATATTTTCTCGCATTTTTTTTATTGATAAAGATTATAAAAAAAAAAATATTTGTATTTAATAAATTAAATAGATTTTAATTTTATTAAAAAATTAGATAACAAAAATTTATATTTTAAAACATATATTCATATTAATATATATTTTATTTAAAATTAATTATATTTTATTTTAAATAAATTAAAATATTTTTGTATTAATATGCTTTTTAATTTTAAAAAAAAATTGAATTAAAGATAAATTAGCTTACAATATTAAAAATGCTAAAAAAAAAATTATATATGATAATTCTTGCATTATATAATAACTTTAAGGACTTTTAAAAATAAAAATAATCTAAAAATAAATCTCAAATCATAAATTAATATATTATTAGATAAAAATTCATTTACACTAAAAAACATATAATTATGAAGAAATAATAATTATATTAATAAAGAAAATTTCGAATATGCAAAAATGAATTAAATATTTATAAATTTTTTAATTTTATAAAAAAAAAATTAATTTTAAAAAAATATAAACAAAATACAAATAAAATTATTGAAATAAAAAATAATAACAAAAACATAAAAAAAAATAATTAAATAAAGAAAATAGTAAAAATAAAATAAAAATCAAATAAAAATATATAAAAAGAATAATAATAATAATAATAATAATAATAATAAAATTAATAATAATAATAATAATAATAATAAAATAATGAAAATAAAATATTTATTTATTTATATTTATATTTATATTTATATTTATATTTATATTTATATTTTTTTTTTGTATTTAAACATTAATTCTTTTTACTAAAAAAAATAATTTTTTTTTCCTAATTTTTTTTTAAAATAGATTTAAATTAAACAATTATATATATCATATTATAAATCTATTATTAATTTATTATTTATTCTATTTTTTATAAAATTTATCTACAAATGTTTCTATTTTAAATTTAATATTTATAATATAATATTTATGTTTCTCTATTAACATTTATTAATTTATATTATAATTTTTTAAGGATTAATTAATTTTATAATTAGTTTTCTGAATATATTTTTTTTAATATTTTTATATTTTTTTTATATAAGTCATTTATTAATAAAATTTTTAATTTTATAATGTATTTATTTTACATTTATAAAAATAAAAATAAAAAAATCTTCTTAAATTTTTTATATAAAATATATAAAAAGA
This sequence comes from Ichthyophthirius multifiliis, assembly GCF_000220395.1. Classification (NCBI taxonomy): domain Eukaryota; phylum Ciliophora; class Oligohymenophorea; order Hymenostomatida; genus Ichthyophthirius; species Ichthyophthirius multifiliis. The sequence goes on from NW_004086123.1 coordinate 22,621, forward strand.
ATTATGATAATTTTAAAAATTTTTCTTATTTATAATAATTAAATATTTATTTGTTAATTATTTATTTTTCAATGTTTTTAATTGTCGCAACAGATCTTAAAAAATATATAAATAAAATTAATTCATAATATAATTTTACCTAACACATTTACATTAAGAGCACTCTATCATAAAAAGACGAGTATTAGTATCTTTTGTTAATGTAGTATTTGGGCTTTTGCAAATATAGCATTAAACATATTCAGAAATATATTTTTTAATGATTGATTCAATATGCTTTGCATTAAATCTATTTTTTAAAACTAAAAATATGTTATATATTAATTTTCATAATTAATTTTTTTATTATTACTCAACTATTCACTAGCGATAGAAGCATCAGTACCTAATTCAGACATGAAAAATTATTGAACGTGAACTGGATCTCTTTTAATTTTTTTGCAAATTTCAATAAAATTACACCATCCAGTTTTTTTAGTACCAATTTTTTAAACAATTGGTGGTTTTACAGCAATTTTTGTTTTTCCCTCTAATTTTTTCAAAAAAATATTTGTTTCTTTTTATTAATTATATTTATAAAAACCTATTAAAGTTGGATTGTTTTTCTTTAATAATTCATTAATTCTATCTAAAAGTTAAAAATATTCTTTTTCAAACTATTTTTTTTGTTTTTCTTGTAAAATTTCTAATTTTTAAATAATATATAATTTTTTTTTTAATTAAATCAATTTATCATATTTTTAACAAAAAAAAGATACAATTTTAAATTTTCTATTCTTCTTCGGCTATTTTTATTTAAATAAATTAATTTTATTGTTTTATTTATATTTTACTAATTTAAATATTATCTGTAGTTTATTATGTGTTTGTTTCAGGTTTTTTTCCAGTCTTTTTAGTTTTCTTCATAGCCCCGAAATCTAATATTTGTATCTAACATTTTTTATTTAATAAATAATAAATATTTTATAATTGTTAAATGGCGTTATTTTTATTATTTTATTTTTTGTATATAAGTTTATTTATATTTACATCTTTCATTTATTTACTCATTTTTTATTTTGACTATAAGTATTTATTATATTTTTGTTTTTTTTTATTATGATATTAACTAATATTATATTATTTTTAATTATTATATTAAAATTAGACTTATTATTTTATATAAAATTAAATAATAAAAGATTTTTTTTTAAAATATACTATTAATTTAATTATTTATTTATAATTAATATATTTTTGTTATAAATATTTAATATAAAAAAATTATACTAACTAAAAATGATAGAAAACTCAATAAGTAAGATTTGTCCAACTAAAAATAGATTAAATTGTATTTTTCATTAAATTTCAAAGAAAATTAATTTTTAATGGCTATTTCTATAAAAATAATATAAAATAATTATTTGTTCTTTTATCAAAAATTTATGTGAAATTAATATAGTATAAGCATATTTAGATTACGCATAGAATTTTAAAATATAATGAATTATTTTTAATTTAAAATTGATAATAATAATTATAAAAAATATTTATTTTTTTTATTTATTTTTTTAAAACTCAATAAATTAAAATAAAAAAAGGAGAGAAAAATATATAATGATTGTTGATTGAGTTTTTTAATATAAAGTAAAAAAAAATACGGTTAATTAATTTATGATATTTTGATATATAAATTCTAATATAATATATACTATATTTATATTTAACTAAAAAATAATTCATATTATTTACATAAAATTAAATATTAATAAAAACATTTTATTTTAATTTATATTATGAATATGATATGATTGTAAAAATTATTTATTTTAATTAGTTTCCAAAACTAATATCATTACGTTCTAAAAAAATTAAATTTTAATATTTTTTATTAAAGTTCTAAATTTCTTAATGAATATTACTTAAATTAGTTTAATTTTTCAAATAAGAACTTTTAAAAAAATTAAAAGCATCAGTTTTAAAATTCGAAGCAAAATCTTTATATTCTTCTTTAATAAAATAATTAATATTTTATTTTAAAAGCATTATAGGTTTATTTTTAAATTTTTTTGTTCTTCAGAAAAATATTTATTTTATTTTTATTATCTCAACTCAGTATTTTGACTATAGAAAAAAATGATAATTAATAATTATTTTTCTTTATTAATTAAAATAAATATTACTTTTATAATTATTTATGTCATAATTAATTATTAATTAATACTTGTGAATCTATTAATAAAAATATTTTTATTTATTATTTTTTATTTTTTTCTGTTATTTTTTTTAAAAAAAAATAAGTGATTGTCTGTCCTGAGTTTTTTAAAAAAACTAAAGAAGAAATCAAAAAGCAAGTAATATTACTTTATTAAAAGTATACTAACTTAGGCACTTAGGCTTTTAAATTAGAATTATAGGCATTATAACTTGGTATAAATTCTTTATAATCTATTACATCGGATATATCTACAGTTATAAATTATGAACTTTTTTTAATGATAAATAATTAGTTTATTTTAATTGTTATTAAATAAATTTTATTTTTGAAAAAAAATATAAATATTTATGATCTCCTTAAACTATTTTCAAATATATAAGAATGTTTTATTTTAAAAATTTTAATTTATTTTTTTATGGATATTAAATTTAATTATATTATATTTTTATTAATAATGTTAAAATTAACTAAATAATATAGATATATAAATATAATAGTATTTTAATTAATTTAATTACTACACTATTAATTAAATACTAATTTTTATAAAAGTAATTTATTTGGCTTTAAATTGAAAAATTATGAATTTTAAATAATTTATAAATTAGATATATTTTAAATTATAATTTTAATATAATGTAATTATAATTTTCTTATAAATTAAAAAAATCTAGTGAAAATTTTAAAATCCTTAATTTAATTTTTTATAAAGAAATCATTGTATTATTATAGTATTTTTTTTAAAAAGTAATTATTTTAAAATCTAAAAGTATTTTATATTTAGTTTATATTATTTTATTAATTTTTTTTATAATTATGTTTTTAAATAAAAAATTAAAAAAATAGTATTAAATAAAATATTAAATTATAAAAAATCATATGTTTATTAATATTTAATTTTGATTTTAAAACTAAATAAATATAATTATAAGAAATAAAATATTTTTTATATATTATAAAATGTTAAATTATAGATTTTATATATTTATTTTGTAATAATTTTATAATATAAATCAAAAACATTATATTGTATTATTTTTTAAATTTAATATTACCTAAAGAATAAAATAATTTTATATATTTTTTACTTATTAAAAAAAATTAAATTAATTATATATTTATAAAGAATTTATTTAATATTTAATTTAATTTATATTTAATAAAATATTTAAACCAATAATAATTAAAAAGTTAACATTATACCTCTCAAATTCATAATAAAAAACTGAAAAAATTAATAAAACTCTTCAGTTTTTCTTATTTTTTAAAAGGAATAAAAATAAATTTATATATTAAAAATTATTTATTTTTGATATTAAAACTTATTATTTAAAGTTAATAAATTTAATTTATAATATTAATACTATTTAAATAACTATAATTATTAATTTTATATTAATTATTAATGTTAATTACACAAATTTTCAATTTACATATATTTTTTTATTTATATTTTCTAATTTTAATTTAAATTAATTCTTGAAACAAAAAATCTAATATAATATATTATTTTTCATTTTATAAAATAAGTATTAAGTTTTTCATATAAATCTTATATTCTTTAATTTTGATTTTTATCATTTATTTAAAATCCTATAATTGTTTCTTTGAGAAGATTTAAAAATATTATAGTCTAATTAATTTCTTTTTTACTTAAGAATTTAGGGATAACATACTAAAATTCTTTAACAAGGGTAATTTAATGCAAAAAGTTAAGCAAAAATTCAAATTCTTATAAATTTTAATTAAGAACTAAAGATTTAGTAATAATAAAAGCAAAAACTTACAAAATTTTGATAAAGTAAGAAGCATCAAAATCAAGTGAGAATATTTTTTTGATATTGTCTATTTTTTAGGATTTCAAAATTAAATAAATATTTTGTGCACAAATTTCATCTATATCTTCTTTATATTGTTAATCAAACATTTTTTTAAAATCTCTAAATGTATTTGCTTACAGTTCATTATTTTATAACATTTCGGCTATTTTCATATTTATTTATGTATTTTCTTCTTATTTATACATATTTAAATCTATAACATTATTAAAAGTTGTTAAATTGGAATTTAATACAACATCTTTTTTTTATTTTTTAAATATAAAAAATGTGCTATATGTTTATTTTTACCATTTCTCTTGTTAGTTTTAGTTTCAGCTGAAAGATTTATTAAATCTTTTGATTTTATTGTAAATAAATTGGCCCCTAAAACCATTTGTCTAAATCCTTCATAATCCATACCTTTTTTTTAAATATGTTTTTTAAAAAAATTTATAAAATTCTTTTATAAATACCATATAAAACTGCTTTCTTTTTGCTGAATCTACATTTACCCTTTTATTCTCGTAATCAATTGATTCTGCTAATTCATTTTTTAAATTAGAGACTGAAAAATCTAAATCAGCAGTTCTGAGTTTTTTTTCTTTAAGTTTTCCATACATTTTTTTTGTTTACTTTTAAAAAAATTCTTTGAATATTTTTTTTTTTTCTTTTTTTTTTAATTTTTTCTTTTTTTAAATAAAAAATTAAAGACCCTTAATTATTTTAATTTGATATATTATAGTTTTTTTAAATTTTGAAAAAGATAATATTATATGAATTATTATATATAAAAAATTATTTAAAAATACTAATGATGTATTATATACTTTCGTTCTACTGAATATTAAATTATATTGAGGAGAATATATATTAAAAATCTGAATGTATATATAATTTATATTTTTTATTAAAAAAAATAAATAAACATAAACTTATAATAGTAAATAAAAAATAAGAGATAATTATCTTATTTATTCATAAATTAATTTCGTTTCGAGTTTCTAATTTTTATTTTAATTAAAATATTTTATTTTCAAACATATTTTGTAAATTTTGTGATTTTTCTAAATAAATTCTGTCCAACTTTTATTTTTCTAAAAAATCTTTTATTTTTTAAAGAATGAACTCTTCAATATTTTAAAGTTGACTTTTACTCAAATTACTAAAATCTTGATTAATAATTTTATTTGAAATAAATTATTAAAGAAAATGTTATAATTAAATATCAAATAAACAACTCTCTTTATTCATTTAATTTATTATATTTTATTATTTATCTAAATTTTTATTTTTTTAAAAAATAATGTTTTTTAGAATGTCTATATTTAAATAAGTTTTATATATATTTGTTTATTAAATATAATTCTAATAAAATTATTTTTTTTCATTAATTTTTATCTTTTCTGGTTATGGTAAATATAATATTGTTTTTGTTTTTTCTTAAATTATTGTTTCAGTTTATGTAGGAGATGGTATATTTTATTCAGTAAAGTTCATTTTTTTATCTGTAGTTTATTCTACAAAAGATTTTTTTTATTTTAATTTTTTAATATTGTACTTTCTATTAAGAAAGATTCAAATACTAAACTGTTTAATGAAAATTAATCATCCATATCTATATATTTAAAAATCGTATAATTTTTTTATAGTAAAGAATAATTTATTGATTATAATATTTAATTAACTAAATTAATAAAAAAAAAATCAATAATAACCATAAAATATAAATTATTTCAATTTATTTTTTAAAATATTGAAAACCAATTATTTCATAATAACATATAAAAATATAAAAAAAAATTCTTAAAAAATATCAATTAAAAAATAATTATGTGTAGATTTTATTTAATATTTTATATATAAATCAATTGAATAGTTTAATATTTTAAATTTAAGCAAAATTTATTATAATTAAAATAAAATTAATATTTATACAATTCAAAAACATGTAAGCTTTATAATAATAAAAATTGTAATAATTACATTAATTAAAACAAGCCATAAAATGCACTTTTAAGCCCTTCCTCCTTAAATCTATTTTTCGTTTCCCTTTAAAAAAATAAAAAACATATAATTTATAAAATATATAAAGAAATAAAAATATATAATTTATAGTATATAAAGAATTAAAAATATATAATTTATTGTATATAAAGTATATATACATTTATTATAAAAAAATTACTTGTTTTAATTAATTTTTTCCTTTCTTTGTATTTTTAAACGTCATCTCAATATTCGCATCAATTCTGTCAATTATAGTGCCTTATTCAATTACCATAGTATTTGTTTATTAAAGTATTTAGAATATAGCTTATATTTATTAACTTATTTAAGTGATTCTTTATGATCTTTCCTATTAATAATTATTATTGTAATGCTAATATTATTGTTATTATTGTTATTATTATTATTATTATTATTATTATTATTATTATTATTATTATTATTAATACTGATATTATTCATATTGTTTTTGTGCTTTTTGTAATGATTATGATATTTATTACATTTTATTCAAAAGTTAAAGTTACATATTTCTTTATACTTTTAAATCATTATCAGTATTGTCAGATTAAGATATTATATTTATTGATTATCTAATTTAATTTATTTACTTTTTTTTATTAAAATTAATATAATTTAATTTTTTTTTTTACTTTATATATGTAATCTAAATTTGCTTTTATTCTTTCTTCTTTAATTTATTCTAATTTTTAGTTTTTATTTTATGTGATTTCGTTTAGCAATTAATTTACTTTATTTACTTATTTTAATAAATTATAGAAATTAAATTAAACTATATTTTTACCTTCCTCATCTATTTATTATATTTCCAATTGAGCAAAATAAAACTTATCTATATATTAAGGAGGTAATTAAAAACTAGCATTTAGAGATGTACTTCCTTATATATTTTTAATAATAAGATAAAAAATTTTTATTTATTTTTATAGAAAATTTAATTTAATTTTAATAAATTTATGTTATTAATTATTTTTATAAAAAGTTTATTTAGCTATTATTTACTTTACGAATGATGTTACCTAAATTATAATTTAATATTATTTTTGTAGTAAACTTTTGTTATTTTACTTTTAATTTCTGTAGTATTATTTGCTTTGATTTAATAAAATGCTTTTGTTTTTCGAATATCCAAGATAATTTAAATTTATAAGGTTACTTGCTTATTATTTTTTATCCTAATAATTATTATATTTATAGTACATTTTATTTTTTATAATTAATAAAAAAATTTGTAATTTTTTTTAAAAAAAAAAAAAAATACAAAATTCAAAAGTAATAAATAATATATGATATTTTTTAAAAAAATATTTATTTTAATATTATAAATAAAAATTTTTACAATTAAAGAACATATTATCAAAATTCGATATATCATTATCATCACAAGAGTAAATATTATATTTCATTATCAAAAATTAAAAGTATAAAAAAAAACACATTCATATATATATTCATCCTTAAGGAATTTTTTTTTTTTATTTTTATCAAGTTCATAATTATTATATATTTTTATTTTTTATTTTTTATTTTTTATTTGTTTATGAAGTTCATTTTTTCCAGTATAGTAATATTTAAACTAAATAGCTTTTTTATTTTATTAATTTAAGAATCTGTTTTACAATCTTAAATAGCAAGTATTTTAACATTTCAGTCTATTTTATTTCTCTACATTTTCAATCTATTTAATTTTTTTTTCAGAACATTAAGTTAATTTTATTTACGCATTTTTTATTACTAAACTGTCTTCTTACATAATTCATCAGCTTCTATAAAATATTTTCTTTTATGAACTAACATGAATACATTTCTCATTTAAATAAAAAATTAATTGTGATGAAAAAAAAAAAAAAAAAAAAAATTAAATTAAAAAGCATTTCAATTATCACATATTTATTTAATAAATATATTATTATATTCAAAGATAAAAAAAATCTAATTCGTGTAGTCATTCATAATAACCATTTGAGATATACAAAAAACATATTTATACCAACGAGTGTTAAATACCAAACTAAATGAATATATTAATTTTAATATATACAGCCAAAGTCTGAAAAAATAATAACTTTAATGTTCACAGAACTTCAATATAGTTAAACAAAGATTATTTATATAATAAAAACTAATCAAAGAATAGTAAATAAACAAAATAAGTATAAAGAAAAAAATCCCTTAATAAGAAAATCTTAATCATAAAAAGTCAAAATAATTATTATTATTGTTTTAAGATAAATTTTCACAAAAATAAGCTCTAGATTATATTCTAATGTATAAATAAGTCTATTTTTAATTATTGGCAATATTGCCTATTAGTTTCTATTAACATATAATTTCTAAAGAGTAAAAAGCGGTATAAAAGTAAACTCGAAAAATAAAATTGGAATAATCAATACTGTAATCTAAAAAACATGTTCTTAATATTAACATAAATACGTAATATTTTATTTTGTATATTTCTTATTGCCTAATACTCTAGAGGACAATGCCGAAAAGATAAATTAAAGATAGAATTTAAAGTAAAAAAATACATATTTATGGATGAAACTATAATAAATAAACTCTTTTTTGTTAAAAAACTATAAACAAGAGCAAGAAGATATAAATTAAAGACAAAAAGTAAAAAAAAAACTAATATTATTTAATAAAAGTAAAAATTAGCCTTAAATATAAAAAGTTAATGTTTAAATTAAACAATCTATTGAAAAACCCATTTATTAAGTTGAATTTCTAAATCTGAAAATAAATTTGTTAGTTCTAATTGGAGATTTAAAATTGGAGCTATTTATGATTAGACATAAGTAATAAAAATCATCAATATAATCATATTTATAATATCTAATTCCCCATATATATATCACTATTTTTATTTATTTTTGGTTAAATTTTGTAGTAAGAAACAAAGATTATAATCCATATAATTTATAAAAAATCCTTTTATTACTTACACTCCCTCTAATATTGTTGCAAGATTAGCATTAATAATGATTTATATTTCTGTATTATAAAGGCCAAAAAGAAACATTATATATCACAGCTTTCATATAAAGCACCTAATCTTTACACTACTTATTTCCAGAATTATATCCCCGAGGTTATTATCGGGATTATTTTTATATATTTAGATTTCATCAAAAAGACTAAAATATTACATATAGTGGATTATTTGACATCCTTTTTCAATGTATTGCTAGCAGTGGTTATATTTTATAAGAATTTAGGTTATTGAAAGGCATTTTTCACATTTAAATGTCTTATTGTTGAAAATTTCACCTAAAAAACAGGGGTCTTCAAAGCTATATAGTAAAATAGGTTCTTTGAAAAAAAGAATAACAGATTTTGAGAGATAAATGCTGAGTTATTCGATTCCTTTTTTTTGGAGAATTAGTGCTGATTTCGTTTATTTAAAATCATATTCTTAGGGAGAAATTATAGTTTTTTAATATAATAATTTTATTTGTAATTATTCTTTCTCTCTAGAAGGCAATTGAGAATTAAAAGAAGGTTATTATTGTTTCTTTATTAATATTATTCTAGTTTCAAATTTTTATAGTTTATGTGTTTTAAGATTAAATTTTTTATTACTAAAGATTGTTTTGTGCCTTTTATTTATTAAAAATAAGTATATATAACATATAAATTTATGAGTATTGTTTTTATTAATTTTATATATTTTTTGGAATTACTTTAAAGATCCCAATAAAAACACAAATAAAATTTAAAATATCTTAATATTAATAAAAATTATATATTAAGTATATTATTATATTATCACTTAAAAATATACATCGTTATTTTATGATTTAGTATATTGTTTCTCGCCGGATTTATAATATTTAAGATTCAATTCAAAGATTTTTAAGTTTCTCGCCGGATTTATAATATTTAAGATTCAATTCAAAGATTTTTAAATTTCCTGTGAATTATTAATCGTTGTTTAGATAAATTGCTTATCTATTTATTTTTTAATATTTTTAATTTTAAAATAATAAATTAAGTTATTTATTTTTATTTATATTCTAATTATCAAATATTTTTTAATATAAATTAAATATAATATAAATTTAAATATCTATTATTATTGTTATTGTTAATAAAATTTATTTGATAAATAATTAATATTTTTTATAAAAATTATATATATATGTATATATTAAATTTTTTATATATAACATAGATATTTTTTTCAAATCAAATCATATGTGATTTTGATTATAAATTTAGGAGTATTATTGATGTTAATTTTGACAGTCTTTTTTAATAATAGCTCAAAATGAGTTTTTATAGTATGAAATTGATATTATCTAATTAATTTTTTATTTCATTTGGGTCTTACAAATAAATTTTGACATCACATATATTTAATAATTATAATTTTTTGATGACATAAATTAAAGTGTTTCATTAAAAAAATACTTTTAATATTTATTAAAAAATATTATTTTATTGCTCTTTAATTTTATAATATAATATCATTTTAAAAAATAATATAAATAAAAAATCATATTTATTGTATTCTATTTAACTAATTTTTTAATATGAAAATCATAAAGAAGTTTTATTTTGATATTTCCTAATATAATTTTAAATATATAAACTGTTATATTGATTTAAGTATTTTTAATAATTTAATTTATAAAAAGTTAGAAATAAAATTATTAACTTAATATTAAGTGTAAAAGTTTTATTTCCTTTTAACTATAGTTAATAATATATTGAAACATAACTTTTTGTATTTATATTTATTTATAAATAATATTTGAAATTTTTTAATTTTAATTAATTTTTGATTTTAAACGAATAATAATGAAAAAAGGTATAATATTTATTCCAGATTAAAGAAATATAGGAGGAAGAAAATTATTAGTAGATTAAATGTATAATCATAAATATTCATTAGATTAAATAAAATTAGAGCATAAATCAATATTAAATTAATCCACTTAAAAAAATATATCTGTACAATTTTTTCCTAAATAAAATAAATAAACAAAGTTTATGATTGAAGAACATAACAAAAATTTAATAGCACTTAAAAACCATATATTAGATATATAATGCAAAAAGAAAAATAATATTTAAAATTCTCCAATATTTTTTAGAAGGAGCAATATAAAAAATCAAAATTAATTTAAAAGCGAAAATAAATAATAATATAGCTAAATTATTTAAAAAAACGAAAATTTAAAATGGAATTAAATTGAGCTAGACATTAAAAATAATATTTATTAATGCTAAAATCTAAAAAATTATATAATTAATTTAATTGTTTAATTTAGACTTTATAAACTTGAAGAATATTAAAAATTAAAATAATTAATTTTAGAAAATAGTAAATAAATTTAAGAAGATTTTCTAGATAAAATTTTTGATGAAATTATTATAACTTTGAATGAATGATAAATTGTGTTTTTATTGTAAATTAATTTAATAAAATATTAAAAATATTAACATATTCATATTATTCATTTTAAAAAAATACTTAATTATTAATTTAAATTTTTTAAAAAAATATATTTATTAAAGATTTAACTATTTTTATTAAAATGAATTAAAAATTAATGTTATCTTATAATTATTATTTATAACTTTATTTTATTAAACTTAAATAAAAATAAAATTAATACTATGTTAATATATATGAAAAAGTTAAAAAATATAAACATAAAAGTATTTTTATAGTTATAAACAAAATGAAATAAATTATTAAAATTAAGAAAAAAATTAATTATCAATTATATTTATAACATAAATTAATTTTATATAATAAATATTTATAACTTAATATTAAGATATTTAATTTTTAATTTAAAAAATTATTGTTTCTAAATGATATTTAAATATGAAAAACGACTATTAATTTTTAAGTATTCAGGATCTATAATATCTTTAATGAATTAATTATATATACATATTATTATTAATTTATTTTTAAGAGTTTATGACTAAATATTTTTGTAAATATCTTAAAATAAATGGGAATTATATAATTCAAAACTATTAATTAAATTTTATTCTTTTGCTTTTTTTATTTAAACAATAAGTGGAGTTTAATTTAAAAAAATAATTATATAAATTATTATTCTAAATTTTTTTTTCTATCATTTCTAAATTATAAATATATATTTCAAGTAAAATTCTGAATTTCTAAATTATTCTTTTACTTTCACAAATTGTATTTTCTTTTTATCAATTCATAAAGAGTTAGACTTAATAATAATTTATTATTACATTAAATTATGTTCTTTTGGATTATTAATACATAAATTAAACCTAAAGATTTGAAATAAAATTTTTATTGAGATGATATTAAAAAAAATTATAAAAAAAAATACTGAAATATCTGCTCAAATAAAAAATATATTGAATGTAATTAATAATAAATTAAAAAAATATATTATAATATTTTAATATGGCTGATTAAGCAGACTTTTTAAAATAATTAAAAAATAAGAATTATTTAATTTACTTTCAACTATATCTCTTGATAATATTAAAGGGATGGTAGAATTAAATCCAAAAAATTAAAATCTATGTAAATAAATAATTAAAAGAATTAAAAATAAACAATATAAATATTATCTTTAAGAATTTTCAGCATAAAATATAAATATTATAAAAATATGAGACTAAAATTTAAGTTCGAGAGATTTTTTTAAATTTTGTAATTCTAAATTATTTAAAAAAGGAATAATGCATAATTAAAATAATTGTTTTTTTACATAATAAGCTATAAAAAAATTGCAAAATATAATGTATTAAAACTTATGATAATATATATAGTTCCACACCTTCAATAAAATAAAAAATAATTGGCTATAATATATAAAAATAAATAATGATAATATAAATACGAAGCTTGTTTCAAGCTTATTAAAAGTTTTGAAATTCCATGTAATTATTAAATTAAATAATTATTATTTGGTTAAAATAATTAATTCATAGTTTAAATATAATTATGTTTTACTAAAAAATTTAAACTAACTTCTTATTTTTAAATAAAATAAACACAATAATTTTTATATATATTAGATAAATATTTAATTTCAAAATAATTCAATAATTTTAAATATTAGATAAAATTCCAGATATTCCTCCGATAATTCCTACTGATAAAATAAGGTAATTTAAAAAGGAATTAGAAATTTAATTTTGAAATTACTTTTCAAATAAAACAATCGGAAACACAAAACCTAAGCCTACTGAAGTAATACATCCTGAAAATCCAAAAACAGTAGTAATATTAGGCGTATATATAGAGATGGAATATATAGTTAAAATAAATAATATTCTTGTTATTAATCTATTTAATTTTATATTTTCATCAATTAAATTTAAAAAATTAAATCCATATAGAACAATACTAGATAATAAACTTAATGAATATAAAATCTTCATAAAAAATCCGAATCCATTTAAATTTCCTATATTCTTAAATATCTATTCATTTGTTTTTTCTTAAAATGAATAATAGCCCACACTACCAACTAAAACACAACTCAAGAACATAATTAAAATATATCTTTTTTATTTATTTAAATAAATTACTAAATTTAATTTTTACCTTTTTAAAATAACATTAAATTAGTTCTTTTCCTTCATTGAAGCATATATATTTGTTATTGTTCCATTTATATCATATGCACCTAAAAATACTCCAAAAAATATTGGGATTTGTCCCAAATTAGAAAAATAATATTGGTATTAGTCATCTTTTTTAATTTAAACTGAAGCACTAATAATTGAAAAAACAGCTCCAAACAAAGCAAGAATTCCAATTTTACTAAAAATTGATATTTTTTCTAAATTTGGCATTAAAGCAAATGGAGTATATAAAATTGTCAATATAAAAACTAAATTTATTATATATATAAAAATGAATATATATATATATATAAATATATATATATATATATATATATATATATATATATATATATAAACATATTAAAATAAAAAAACCTAGAATATAGTTGCTTTATACAAATTCACTTAATAAACTTTAAATATAAACCATATAGCATATAATAATAGTAAGATTCCCAAAATAAATAAAAAATGTAGACAAAAATTTTGCTTTTGGACCTAATAAAATTTCTGATGCAGTAATTAAAGTAATTTTTTATATTTTATGAGTTTGTTCAAGCTATTTTATTACTTTTATGAGCTAAATCCATGCAAAATATGATAAAAAACCAGTGAAAGATAACATTAAAATAGTAATTAAAAAACCTGATTTTAAAAAAACATATGGCATAAAAAGAATTCCAGTTCCAAATCCTGTTTTACAAATATTAATTGTAGCATTAAATGTAGATGTGAGTTATTAAGTTTGTTCAGGTTCCTTAAATAATATATATAAATATTTATAAATATAGATAATTATATATATAAAAATATATATATATATAATTAAATATTTATTTTATATATTTAAGTATATATATATATTTATATTTATTATAATTTAAATATAAATAATATTTTATATTTTATATTTTATATATTATTATTTTATTTTATTATGTTTTTTATTTATAAATTATATAATAAAATGTTATAATTATTTATAAAAAACCTATATTTATTCTTTTTGATCTATTTTTTCACTGTTTTCTTTATCTTAATCTTCATTTTAATTTTTTATTTCAATATCTTGAGTTTATTCTTTTTCTTTTATTATTTCCGTGTTTTATTCTTCCCTTATTTCTAATGATTGTTTTTAATGTGGCTTTACTTCTTCTATTTATATATATGAATTCTTATCTGTCCTTTTTTTTCATAAATAAATAGATTTTAAATTATATTGATTATTATTTATTTAAAAAAACTAAATTTTTAATAATACATTAGTTTAACTTTAATAGTAATTTTTTTTAAAAAAATATTTTTATTTTTACAGCTTTTATTTTATATAAAGATATTAAAATATAATTAATTGAACATTTATTTAAAATTAATAAATAATTATTTTAATAATATATTATATTATTATAATCATTAATAAACTTTTTAGTATTATTTATTTATAATAATTTTTTTTATGAATTTTTAAAAAATTTGATATCAAAATGAAATGGAATATATACATAAATGTAATTTTTTTTTTTTTTAATAAAATAATTTATATATGTATAAATTTTAAATCAGAATATTGATTTTTTTCTATTTAATAAATAATTTTGATTGTTTTACTAATATAAAATTTTATTTTTTGTTTCTGTTAATTTACATAGTTAATTATTAATGTTATTTAATGTAATATTTTCTTTGATGTTTACTTTTTTTTATTGATTTAATTATTCTTTAATTTATAAAAAAACTTAATTTATTTTATTTTAAAGCATATATACTTCTTCATACATTGAACTGTTTCCTTTTTAATTAAAATCGATTGAATCATTTAGTTATAATTAATTTTTTTTATAGTTGTTTTTTTGACATTAATTATATGAAAATGAATTGCTTCTTAATTTTTATAATTAAAATTTATCTTATTAAAATTTTCCCAAAGCTTAGCAATTAAATTATGAGCTTTTTTTCAATTTTAGTAATGGATTTTAGACATTTTCCTTATTTATTTTGTCACATATTTTTATTATTTTAGGCTTTTATTTAGAATCGAGTATTTATTTATTTTTTTAAACAATTTAGAATACTTATTAATTCTTTCTTTCGAAAATTTAGTTAATGATTTATATTTATCTTTCTGTTGTTATGTTTGTAATATTTTATTTTTTATAATAATTATATTCCATTATTTATTATTAATAATTTTTTATATAATTAATTATAAATATCTCTCTCTAACTTAATATTATTATTTATTATAAAATTTGTTAATAAAATATATTGCTTTCTGCTATTTTATTGTATTTAAAAAAAAGGTATTTATTTCAATTTTTTTTTTCTTTTTCTTGTTTTACCAAATTAAGATGATTAAATATAATATAGTAATACATGAAT
This sequence comes from Ichthyophthirius multifiliis, assembly GCF_000220395.1. Taxonomy (NCBI): domain Eukaryota; phylum Ciliophora; class Oligohymenophorea; order Hymenostomatida; genus Ichthyophthirius; species Ichthyophthirius multifiliis. Next base: position 38,629 of record NW_004086123.1, read on the forward strand.
TTATTGAAAAAATTAAAAAAAATCAGTAAATAAATAATAAGTAAAAATATATATTACTTTCTTTTTAATATTTTTTTTTTAAAGCACATTTAATAAAAAAATAGATGAGAAAAAATTGATAATGTTCTTTTTTTATATATACTTTTCAAATAAAAAAAAACCTGTTGAAAAGTAATATTAGAAAACCTCAAATGTTGTTTTCTACTGTTTAATAGTAAGTGTTTTTTGTATTTTTTACTAATTTATATAAAAATAATTTTAATTTAGTATTATTACTATTTTTTTTGTTTCATTAACCAAACGAAAAAAACATATTAGAATATGAATATAAATAGTTTTAAATACTTTCAAATAAATGGTTATTTAAAAAAAAAATACTTAAGGTTATATATAAATAATAATTACAATATATTTTATGAAATAACTTATAATATAAGTTAAAATTTAAGATTTTGTTTTGCTAATATGTTAATCATGTAAAATTAATTTCTTAATTATATAATATACGATAATAATATTATTTTAAATTTTCTGGAAAAAGTATATCTGATTTTTTTCTAGATTAACCTTTATTTTTTAAATTTAAGTATATTTTTAAAATTTTGAAATGCTTTGATATTAATTTTTTTAATTTCAAATTCATCTTTTTTATATCATATTCATTCTTTTTATTTTAATATTAATATTTTATTTTGTTTTTTATTAATATTAATATTTTTATTCATATGTTAAAAGATTCTTGTAATATTATGTATTGGTTATGTTTTTATTAATACATTTTAAAGCCTCAAAGATTAATGTTAAATGAAAATTCTTTAAAAATAATTAAAAAAGACTTTTAATATTAAAAAATCTTTATTTAATTTTTTAAATATAAATAATACTATATAAAAATATTATCAATAAAATAAAATACAAAAGATATTTAAAATAAAAAAAAATACAAAAAAATGAGTTTATCGATAGAATAATTTATGAATAGTATAGGAGCTCATAAAATGAAAGATTATAAATCATATATAAAGCATTCAGTTTCTGAATAATATTTTATGAATTGTATATAAAGATGTTTTACAAATTATGAGTAGCCACTTTAAGGTAAAGAAAAAGTATGTTTAGCAAAATGTATAGATAGAGCAAGTGATTTACATGTAGTTGCTTAGTCCTATATAAACCCATATACAGAATAAAATAGAAAAAATTATTATTATCATTTAGTAGATGTATAGAATAAAAAATGAAAATTTAATTTTATTATAAAAAATATTAAACCAGAAAAAATTTTTTTAACCCTTTTTTTTTTTTTTTATATAAACATAAATTTTTTATGTTTAATACTAATTAAATATTTTTAAATTGTAAAAAAAAATCAACAAACGTTTCCAAAAGTAATTATAGTTTCAAAGTCTTAAAAAGCATGACAGATAGTAACCCCAGTCATAATGAAAAAGGCCACAATCATAAAACAGAAAATAATTAAAAGCAATATTGAAAACTTTTGGTATTTATGTACATAACGAGTAACTTTTTATGAAATAAAAGAACTAAATATAGCCAAAATAGAAAAATATATTACTTCATCAATTTCATACATATCTGCCAAGTAGTTTTAGATAAAGTTATTAAAAGAAGTCAGAAAAATAAGGAAAAGGGAACAGGCAGTTACCCTGCTAGCCGAAATCCCTTATTCAATCCATAAAGGAATAAGTATCATACCACCCCCAATGCCAATAATAGCTCCAATAGTTCCCGCTTTTAGGGCATTTTAGGAATTTTTTAATATAATAGTTTCATTAACTTCAAATGGTTTTTGAATAAGATTATTTTACTAAAGATCATTTAAAAAATAGAGTGTCCTTTAATTAAGAAAATATACTAAAGGAATTAGTGATAAATTTATAATCCAATAGGTAAATCCACAAAATGGAAGTCCTATTATAGATTTAAATTTTTTGCTTCCTCTAATTATCGAAATAAATATAAAAAGAATAATAATAAGAATAATTCTTTTTAGTAAAATATAATTTTTTGAGAGGAAATTTGTTTCATTTGGTGTTTCTTAGTAATTATTTTAAATATTTTATATTTGATCTTCTTTCCTTTTTTCGGCTTTATATTGTTTATGGGTCTTAAGTACATTTTTGGATATAAAATATATGAAAAGGGCTGTTATTATTATTTCTGGGATAAACAAATTAATAAAAACGCCAAAAGTAGAGCCTAAATATAAGGCAGGTAGGCATATCAAAACTAAATTGTAATCTATTAATGAATTACCTTCTTATGTTCTTTTCTTTGATAATTAATATATGTTTGCAAATGAGGCTACAAATATTATCACAAATATTAGTGATATACTCTTTTTTGTTTCATATCCAAATACTGATATTAAAATTGGAACTACAATCATACCTCCTCCTGCGCCAGCTGATTACCCTATTCCTACACAGACTATTATTATTATGCTGGCATAAATTTTTTAGATATTTAATTAATCTATTATGTTAGGGTTATATTAAACTTCAGGATCTGTTTATTATAATTTTCTTGTTAATATCTAAGATTAATAAACCTGTAAATTTTGGAACAAATTTATAAACTGTACTATAAATTATTATAAATAAATATCCATTATATTTTATTTTATTTTAATTTTATAAAATTAAATATTATGTATATTATTTTATCATAATAAAAAATCTTTAAAAACTGAAATCAAAAAAAAAAAATGATAAAAAAATTGGATAATAGCCTATTTTTTTCAAAAAATAAAAAAATACAGAACAAATGACAAACTTAAACCATTAACAAGTCATATTTAAAAAAAAAGAATAAATAAATTAATTTGTTAAATAGTAAAATCATTTTTTTTATATAAATTAAAAGAATTAAAATAAATTATTTATATTTGATGAGATTTACAAATTTATATATATATATAATTTAATTATTAATTATAGTAAAGGTAAATTTATATTCATTTTAGGCTAGAATATTGATAAGATAATTATTATAAAATATTAGCTTATTCGTTTTTATCATAAGACTTAAATTATTAAATAAATTATTTTGTGATTAATTATTATTTTAAAATTTATTATTATTACTACTATTATTAATTTAAAAAATAAATGTTGTCAATATTGGTTAAAGAAGAGCAAGTTTATAAGGATGTGATAGAAGGAGGACTATATTATTGTTGAGAATATAAACTGCTATTAAAAATACTATTATTATTTAGATTTATATTTTATAAAGTATTAAATGATTAATTGAAATTATTCTTACTTAATATTTAATTTTATATAAGATTATAATTAATATTAGTATCTAATATATTTTAAATTTAAACAGGTCTTATTTAAGAAGAATGAATATTCAAAAAAGGCACTTAAAGATTTCTTCTTTTTAATTATTCACTAATATTAAATTCATCTAATTAAAAAGGTTTTACTAAAGAGATATTATTATTTTTTAAAATATAGTTATTATTTTGAGATAACAAAGAGTTTGAAGACGATTATTTTTCTTCTTTTGTAATAATAGATTATTCACTGTTTATTTATTATAAATTTTTTGGAGAAGGATTTTGTGTATTATTATTATTAGAAAAAGTATAATATTTCTTAATATGTGAATAAAATCTGTTTTTGACCATATTTTCAGGTCTATTTTATAAAAGAGAAGAAATTTTTTTCCATTTAGTACCCATTTATAAATAATTATCTAGAATTATTTAATCTTCTTATTCTGTCCAAGGTTATTTATTTATATTTTTATCTAAGTTATTTATATATCTTTCTCTTATCTATTTTCCACGCTTATTCATGTGTAAAGATAGCTCTTTCCAATTTTTACCATATGTTTCCATTAATTAAAGAAGTTTTTAATCTTCTTCTTTTGTCCATAAAAATTTAAATTTCTATTATTTCGGTTTCATTCTACGCCATCTTTATGAAAGCTAAGATATCGTTCTTTCAGGCATTATTTTAGCAATAATATTCCATTTTCCTTCGTATTTTTTATATAAGGTTTATAAGAGTTCTATCTCATCTTTTGACCAAGTTTTTATTATGCGTTTGGATTTACATATATATTTATGAGATACTTTTATTTAAGGTTTTTAGATATTTTATTAATTTTCCATTTTTTTGTTTTTAAGTTTTTTTTTTTTTTATAGATTATTATTCATATATTTTTTTTTAGTAAATGTTTAATATATTATGTTTTTTTTTAGGTTAGATAATATATAATTAACTTATTTTTTTTAATAAAAATCTACTTATTTTAATTTTAAATTAAACGTGAATCTTTATTTTAATGCTTGATATTATATAATAAAATTTTTTTATGATATTTTTTAAAATTAAATATTTATTTCCAGACCAAAACGAATGTATATTGTTTAATTATTCATTTAGCTAAAAATAAATACATATAAATTATAATTATGTTATTTCATTTTTTTTAATTAACTTTTGTATTTATATATTATAAAAAAATAAGTTATTATTATATTAAATTACTAATTTTATATAGAACATGCTATAGTAAAGTTATTTAAATATATTTAATTTAAATAATTTAAAATATTAATAATTATTAAATTTTTATATTTAAACTAACTTATTTTTTAATATTAACGATAATTGTAATTATAGTTAAAATCTATTTAAAGAAATTAATATAATCAAATAACTTAATTAATAAATTTTATGAGATAAAGAATTAACTTAGTAATTGAAAATAACATAAATAAAAATTATAATTAATATATAAAATTTAAATAATAATAATAATAATATAAAAAAAATGAAATACTAATAATTTCTATAAAATTTCATTTAATTATTAAAGAAATTTTATAATTTATTTTCTATTAAATAATTTCGAATTAATTATTTATTTTAAATAATATTTTAATTATATATTTTAAAATTGAATTTTTTTATTTTATATAATTTTTATAATAAATATATATTTAAAATATTCTTCTATAAATATAGATCATTAATTTAAAAAACATAAATTATGTTTTCTTATATTTTATATATAATACTAATTAATTATAATAAAAATATATTTAAATAATAATTATAAAAAAGACAAAGTAAATAAAAAAGAAACAATTATGAAGTATTTTTATAAAAATTATCAAACTTTAATAGAAATTAAAAAATATTAAAAAAATTATTTAATTATATTTATTTATATTAAAAATGTTTTATAATAATAATTTATTAGAGAATATATTATTTTAAATAATTAGTTATCTTTAAAAATTATGAAAATAATTAAAAAATTCGTTTCTTTAAAATTTAATTAATAAAATTGTTATTATCAATCACACTATATTTCATATTAATTTTAATATATTTTATTTTTCTATAATACTGCTTACAATTTTTATTTTTTTTATGTAAATTTTTTATAAAAACTTAATCAACAAGTAAGAATATAATTAATTAATAAAGAACTTTTTTTATTTATTTATTTTTAAAAAATCTATAAACAAGTAATATTTAAGTATCCTTCTATATAAAACTAATATTATATTATTATTAATAATATTGATATTTTACATTTTTTTAATTTTATAAATATAAATTTATATCATTGATTTTTTTAAGTGATAAAAATAGTAAAATTAAAATAAAGTTGATATAAATAAGTATTTTTTCAATCGAATTATATTATTTTTAAATTTCCTACTTATTTAATTTTATAAAATTAAGTATATTCCTCATCACTTGCTTGAGTTTTTAATTTTTATAAATCAATTTTTTTTGTAATCATATTTTAAGAAGGATCATATTATATATTATCAGTTTATTTTAAAGATTTCATTTTTTTTATATTTTTTGAAATTTGTTATATGAATTTCTTTTTTGTGGATTGACTAGTAGCCGGATTTTCACTATCATAATCCTTATTTATTTATTTTAGAGAAAAAAAAAAATATATATAAATTAAAAAGTTACTTGTTTAAAATGAGATTAAGCTTATTGATAAGTTTATTAATTAGGCTCAGGTTCTTAAACCTTGAAAAAATATTCATTAAATTTATGCATAGGTAAAAAGGCATGAATTAATCCTATACATACACCTATTAGAGCTATATAGGGAGCCCTAGTATCGTCGCTAGAAATATAAACGAAAAAAATAAAATTACTAGCAGAAAATAAAGGTAATACATATTCAATCATTTCTGTCATTTCAATAGAAAGTTCAGATCCTTATGAATTTTTTATAGTTCTTCTATATAAAATATTATATTTATCACACCAATACTATGAAATGACTGAAATGAACGAATAAATAAGTGAAATAGGCAAGATTGGGGAATAAAATGCGGTCATAAGCATTGTATTATTTAATTAAGAATATCTTATAGGAATATTATATTCTGGATCTTCATATAATCTTTTAAATAAAATATTAACAAAAAAGTAAAAATAAAAAAAGAAAATACAAATTCAATTAAGATTAAGTTAAAATAGATAAATTTTACTTTTTAATTCGATTTTTCTTAGGAATTTTTTCTTTATACCTTCAATATCTATAAGTTGTGTTATAAGAGGAGCTATTATATTCGAAATAAAAACATAATTTTAATTCTCTGCTAAACCTCCTTCTCCAAAAATCTTCATAAATTTACTTTTTTTATCATCAAGTATTACAATTACTACTAAAAATGTAACTAAAGATGTATTGCAAAAACTTGCTACTGTTATTTTTTTAGCTAAAGATGTGTTAAATGATGTCATTGTAGGATGTCCTTCTAATCTATATTATTAAAAAATATAAATACTTTTAATATTATAGTATTATTAAAAAAATCAATTAGAATAAAAAATTATTAATAGACTGTTTAATCTTATTAATTAAGTTCTGAAATTAAAATTAAAAAAAAATAATAAAAATATATGTATATATAAATATAAATATATGTTTATATTTATAATTTACTTCGACACATATACTAAAATATTTTATAAAACTCCATTTAAAATAGTTATTATTATTGAAATTAATATTCCAATAAATTAAACAATTATTTAATCTTCAGTTTCCTTTTCACTAATAGCTTTTTATTTTAAGATAAGTCCATATATAGCCATAAAGCAAACAGATAAAACTATTATTGTAATAAAAATTCCCATAATATTTTTCTTTTTTCTTTATTTTTCTGTTAATTTAAGATTTTCCCAAAAAACATCGGTTGGATATGGCGCTTATTGAACTATTAGTTTATTACCGTGATAAATAAGAGGATATTTTTTAATTTAGGCCATTTGTAAAAATTCTTCTTTTTCACATTCAGTTTAGAGGCTTAAAAAAGTCCAGCCTGCGAAATATTTTTTCATAAATTCTTTTCCTTTACCTTCTTAAAACTTATTTTCTAAATTTTGAATTTCTTAGTCTATTTATTCAATTTTGAGATCTGTTTAGTTCACTTTTTCGAGATTTTTTTTCGTCCTATAATGTATAAGTAGATTTCGCTATTTTCTTTTTATTAAATTAGCTTTCTTTTATTTTAATTAATAAAGCTCATCTAAATTATAACATAAATTTAACTTCACTATGTTTAATTTTTTATCAGGTAAACCGTTTTTTCTAGAAAATCTTTCAAATCATCATCATAATCGTCATTTAATGCATCATATTCCCTTTTTTGTTTTTTTTGTTTTTTTTTTAATTTTTTTTTACTTTGGTATATTGCTTATCATTACTGTGTAATCATTTACACTGATATCTGCAATATCACATTCTACGTTTACTTTTCTTTAAACATAACGAAAGTACTAGAGAAGGAGGATAACTAGGAATATACATATTATATTGACAATGCTTTAATAATCCATTAAATCTGTTTAATTTCTTTTATTTGCTAATGATAATTTTATTATCCAATTTTAATTATTACAAAAATCTTATTTGTTTTCATTATCCTTTTTATTTTATTTATTATTATATACTTTTTTGCTTATTTATTACTTTTATTGCTTTTTAAGTTTGTAAACAATAGGAACCGAAAAAAAGATTCGTTAAAGCATTGAAAATTCCACTAGACATAAAAATAACTAAAATCATATAACTACAGAATTTTATATAAGTAAAGAATAAAGGAAACCCGCTTCCTAGAAATGAGAGTTAAGTCAAATTGCAAAAAATCGGAAGTCTTACATTTTCTACTCTTCTAGCACAGCATTCACAAAACGTTATTTTTATGTCTGGTTATTTTTATTCAGGGCCTGTTCTTAGTGCCAGCTTTTTTTTTTTTTTTTTTTTTCTTAAAAAATAAATACTTTATGATTTTAGGCTATTTGAAAATTCGGAGGGATAGCATCTGGATTATATTAAGGCTTTTTTTAATGATTTTTTTTTGCATCAATTATCATTTATTAAAGTTTGCTATTTTTTACTTTGATGCGTTGGGGCGGCATTATGTCCACAAACATATCATTTGTTAATAAAGTATTATTATTTTCAGTTTTAATGTTTTCTGGCTTTAATTATAGTTATCTTATTTTTGCTATTATTTTAGAATCTGAAGATTATTTTTTATCTTCTTCTTAATTTTTTTATTGTTCATCTTAATTTTTCTATTTTTCTTTTTTATTTTTTTATTCTTCTTCTTAATTTTTTTAATCTAGTTCTTTTTTATAAAAAATAAAATAATCTAATATTAAATGCTTTTTATATATATTGTTTGTTTTTTATAGTTTTTTTTTTTTTTTTTGTGAACCTACTTATAATAAATTGTTTTTATTTTCCATTTTTTTTATTTTAATGTTTAAATAGTCTATATATATTTATTATATATAATATTGTATAAAAGAAATATTTTATTTTTTAAATATTTATATTAAAACGATTATATTTTATTTAAAATTATGTTTTGTATATAAAAATTTGACATAATAAATATTGTTTATATATTTTTTACTTTTTCCGTTAAAATTTATGAAAAAGTAGTAGATCAATACTTTAAAAAATAATTAATTTGCTAATATAATAATAAAAAATTAATCGTAATACAGAATTTCTGCCATAAAATAATTATTAATTTTAAGTTTAGAAATAATACGAAAAATGTAAAAAATAAAATATATAATTAATTTATAAAAAAATAAATAATTTCGGCAATCATTTTTCTCCATTATCATATTTTATTTGAATTTTTTATTATTCTTTAGTACAATTAACGGGCTTATTGTCAATTGTAGTCAAAGGAATCTATCCTAAATCAATTTATAAATTCTAGCTGAACTTAAGAAGTACTTTAGAGTCTCTAAACCCTTCTTTTTAAAATAAAAGGAAAACTTATTAATTAAAAAAAGGTTTTCTTAACTCAATATTGAAATCTCCTGATAAATTAGCCATAGTGAATGTAATAATATTTTCTTTAAAATCATCATTATCTTAATAAAAAGCACTAACTTTGACAAAAGATAAGTCCATTTAAGGGAAAAGTTTACATTTAGTTTAAGTAAAAATTTTTCCGAAAAAATTAAAAATATTAAAATCTTGTTTATCTAGTGGATTTTCTTCTTCTAATTTAAGTATTAAGTCTTAAAGAAGATAGTTCTTTTCAAAAGTAATTTTATGTTTTTATTTTATATTCTAGATTAATATATCAGGCTCATAATCAAGGCCTTTGGAAACTCTTCCTGTTATAGAAAATTTATAAGAATTTTAAGATGTTATAGTAAAGAATGAATTTTAAGCATTAAATTAGTCATAGAAATATGTGTAAATGTTCTCACTTTTTTATTTTAAGTTTAACACTTTTCCTTATATGTAATATTATTCTTAGTATCGGCTTGTAAATAGTAATAAATCGTCTATTTAATAATCATTATTTTCCGATAAAACGACTTCTTTGAAGCCTTTTCGGTAAAAAGAAGCATCTTTTTTCGGTTTGAATTCTAGTCTTATTAAATAGTTGTTTTATTTGATTAAATTGTCCATTTTTACGTAAAAAAAACCCTTATCATCTGATGTAAAAAACTTTTTGTCAGTTTTTATTACCTCATTGTACATGAAAATTTCACAGTTTGGTAATATATTATTCATATTGTCCACAGTATGCCCTTTAATGTAACCTTATGTCAAGTGGGTATTCTCATGAAGCTTAATAACGTTATTTTCTGATACATATTTATTCAAAACGGAAATATGAATGGTTTTTTGGGCATCTTAAGTACCAGGATATTAAGCAGTAATATTAATATCATACGAGTATCCATATTCTTTGTAAAAAGAAAAGATGAAAAGACCTTCAGAATCGGTATAAATAGGTTTAATATAATTTTATTTATCCAAAATATGGCTTTTTCCTCCAAAATTGACATCTTCTTTAATATGTTAAACATCTAGATGAACAAATGCATTTTCTAAGGCTTTTTTATTGAATAAGACTTTTCCGGATACTTTTGCAAGATTTTTTTATCTATACATCACTATTATAGAGTCTTCGACTAAGTAACTATTTTCATAATTAAAATCGATTTTTTCAAATGATTCTTCATATTAGTCATCAGTTATTGTGACAGAAGTCCTACACATATATTAGTAACCGACTTCGACTTCTTATAAAATTATTACTTTTCCAAATTCATCTGATTAACTTTTAACTGTTTATTTAAATGTATTTACTGAAATATCTTCGTCTTCTTCAACTTCATCTTAATTATTACTATTAACAGCTGCTATTTGTACTTCTGCAATAGCATTAGCTAAAGGTTAATGGAAGATATTAATAATCTTCGCTTTTAAGGTCAACATGATAATTTTTCTATCTAAATTGTATTTTTAAAATGGTAAAACGTAATTATTTTCAGAAAGTAGTTTAAAATTATAAATTTTGCTATAAAAAAAGTCATGAACAAAATGAAAAGCACCTTCATATTCCTCATTATTATTAATATTAAATTTAACGGTAAAAAATCCTTTTTTTTCTGATATAGAGGTTAGTTTTTATTCTTTTTTGGAATCTTTTAAAATTAGAATAATTTATACATTTTTAATTCCATAAAATTGTTTTTCGACTACTTATCCTTTTAATTCGTGTTAGAATTCCATAGAGTTCATATTTATTTACAATTTTTCGATTTTAAAGTTTTTATTTTTTTCGAAAATTAAATCTTAAGTATATTCTTCAAATCCTTTGGCTTAAACTTTCAATTAACCTTTTATTTATTCCAAATCTTTTAATTTTAATACCATATTTAATACAAAATCTCCATTTTTATCTGAAATAATAGCAAATTCCTATTTATTAATGGCAAAAAAAACTATTATTTTGGCTGCATTTATTGGCCTTTTTCTCATTGTTTGTACTTTTCCTGTTAACACTAGTTTAATTGGGGAAATTAAGGTCACTTAAGCATTTTGAACTAAATAGTTATTAGTCTAATCTAATCCAAAGCATTAATTTGTTTCCAAAAAATTATCAGAAGTAAATAAAATGCAAACTTTATAAGAAAATCCTTTTGTTAAATTTATTTTTGCATTGAAGTTTCCTTACAAAATTTCCACTTTAGTTTTTGCAAAAAACACTTTTTCATTAGGTTCTTCTTTATTTTCGACAGTTAATATTTCTAAGAAACTTTTTTCTACAATTTTTTACCCTTATTAATCCTTAAGACTTCCTTATATACTAGCATTTACCATTTCTTCAATTAAATCAATCGATACATGCCCACTTTAACTGATATATTGGTTTGTTGGGTTTATGTTTCCACTAAAAGAGCCTTTTTGACCGTTTTTGGCTTATATTTTGGCCATAAAAGTATAAGAAACACCATCGTCTACTTAAAATTCGCATAAAATAGCTCCTTTATCATTTGAACTAGGACAAGTTTATTAATTAGTACTACTGGTACTTATTTGTGGCGTTATTTCTATTTAAATATTAGCTTCTGATATTGGTTTTTAGTTTTTTTTGTTTATTAAAACGGCATTAATTTATGCTTTTGTTTATGCGAATAAAAGCTAAAGATTATGATTTTCCATTTTGTATTTATTGTCTTTGGATAATATTAAAGAATTATCCTTAAAAATGACTTTTTATCCGATTTTAGTTCTGAAATCTAAAAAATAAGTATACTAAGGCCCTTCATCTAATACCACTTAGCACGAAAATTCTCCTTTTGAAGAGGTTTTTTATTAACATCTGTTAATTTTGTTTGCTACAATGAGAAAAACATCTGCATTTTCAACAGGTTTTTGTTGACTTTTTTCTATAAAAATACCCGATACAGTTGCTGTTACTTCCTTATTGGTAATAACTGCCTTTAAATTTTCTATCTTGTATTTATTAGTAAAAGATAATGGATCAGGACCTTAAAATGAACCTACTTATCCAGTTTATTAGGTCACTAATAAAGCATAAGAGTATTATAATCCAGACAAAACGATAAAATTTATGGAAAAAGAACCTGAAGAACTAGATGAAGTTGTTGGTATAGGTTATTCCAATGATGGACTTGTACTAATTTAGATTTTAGAATTGATAATAGGCTTTTAAGTTTTAGAATCTATTAATTATCCTGAAATTAATGCAGGTATGCTTTTTCTTTTTAATTTAATAATAAGGAAGTCTATTAGCTTAGTAGTAGTGGATACAGTAATATCCTTTTTTGATAAAAAAGTAATAAAATGCTCTAAATCATTTATTTCTATAGTGATTTCATACATAATTTTTTCTTATAATTAGATTTTTAATGAAAATACACCAGTTTAATTAGAAATAACAGTTAAAGTTTATAGTTTATTATCTATATAATTAAATGAAATATAAAAATTTATATATAGAAAAAATATTAATATATTTAGATAATTAAATATTTATATATATATATATATATATTTATATATATATTTATATTTTTTTTATCTTTTTTTTATATATTTAACCTGCTTTCGATAAAATCTTAATTAATATTTTTACGTCTTTTAAAGGTGTTTATTTCATATTATCTTCTTGAATTTTTCCTTGAATTGTAATTTCTTACATATTTGGTTAATATACTAAGGAAATAATTCCTAGATCTTCTGTAAATTTATTTTAATCATTTAATTTTAATTCTAAGCTTTTTGATTCATATTCACTTTTTGAAAATGTTGCTTTTCCTATGTATTCTAGACCAATTTATCCATGGATATTTATCTAAAAAGCTCCTTTACTATCAGTTAATGCTTGTAATTTTTAATTTTAATCTTTATCATTATATTCTAATAATATCTATACACCTTATAAATATAATTTAGTTATACTATCAACTAATTTTCCTGATACTTTACCCTAAACGCTTATATAAATTAATTATATATTTCCAAGATCTAATGTAAACTTATTTTAATCATTTAGTTTTAAATCTTAAGTTATAGTTTTATATTCATTTTTAGAAAATGTAATATTTCCTATATATTCTAATCCAGTATATCCTTGAATATTAAAAGAATAAGCTCCTCCGCTATCTGTTAAAGCTTATAATTTTTATTTTTAAACTTTATCATTGTATTCTAATAATACTTAAACACCTTATAAAGGTAATTTAGTTACACTATCGACTAATTTTCCCGAAACTTTACCTTAAATTTTTTAAGGAGTTAATTTTATACTCAAGGGTAAATTATCAAAATAATTAGATTCTTTAATAATTATTGATTATTAATAAGGATGAGGCTTAGTTATTATTAATTGACATTAAAGTGTTTATATAGGCGAATTTTAGGAAATCAAAAATGGCGAATTTTCTGATAGGAAAGCGAAATCTCCTTTAGAATCTGAAGTTGCAGAGAGTGAAAAATCAATGTTTTTTTTTTTTTTATAGAAAATTTTTTTTAGAAGTGTTGTTTATGAATTACATTTTTCCAATTTTACTTCGACTGCATTTAAAGGCTAATTATCTTAATCTTTAATTTATCCTTTTATATTAATAGGCACAGAATTCGTTTTTAAAATTATTTTTTCGTCCAATTAAAATTTCAAGTCGTTCAAAATATAAAATCCAGTTTTATAATTTAAACTATTTTATATTAAATTATAGACTGGATAATTGCTTCTTTCGGCAATTATATTGCCTTCTATAGGTATGAATTCCTTTAAATCTTATATATTCTCAAAACATCCAGTCGTAATGTCACTTTATAATACTACCTAGTCTTAGAATATTGGCTTATCGTAACTTATCGTCACTTCTACTTTAGGAAAGGCTTTCCCAAAGCGGTCATATACACATCCTTTTACTGTTGTAGGTTTTGGATAAGGTTCTGGTTTTAAATAAAATGTTTGTTTTATATTATTCGTACTATCTAGTGTTATTGGAAATACATTTATTATTTAATATGGCGATTGACCCACTACTAATGTTATTTTTCCTTCTTTCGATGAGGAAATTGATGAGAGACTAGATGTATGTTATATTAATCCTGTAGATGGAGATGGTGTTAATTAAAATTTTTAATTATCCAATTCTATTATTACCTATATGATTTTTTTTTTTTTTTTTTGATGGAAGTTTTTTTATTTGGCTTTTTTTTTTTTTACTTAAGCATCCTTTAATGGGTATTAGTGAACAGTTAAAAAATATGCATGGATTGTGTAAGTTAAGCTTTATTTTAATATCTAAATAGTTTAATGCTTGCCTTTTTAAAAAAATTTAATTTAATTTTTTTTTTGTTTTTATACTATAAAATGCAGTTTGAAAATATTCTTATTAGATAGTTTAGTATTATGAATATAAAATTGTTGATAATATTAATGATGTTATTAAAAGGAGGAAAATTATTATTTAAGATGTTTTCATTATTTTTAATTTTTTTTATGAAATTTTAAATTTATAAATTTTATGTTTATTTAAATAAATTGTTGATTAAATATTTTTTTTATTTTTTCCTTATTTTATTCACAAATATGTTTTATTTTAATTTTCGTTTCGTTTTTTTTATTTTTATTAGAAATAAAATATTAAATACTTAAATGAAATAAATTGTAATAAATAAATTTTTGCTATTTGCAATTTAAAGCCATTTATATAAAAAATATGTTTTATTAATATATTAAATTAATAAATATAAAAAATAAATAAAAATTTGATAAAGATAAAAGTATTATTTTTTAAATAAAAAAATTAAATTTAAAAGAAAAATATATCTTTATTTATTATTTAAAATATATAAGTATATATTTAAAATTAATCAGCATTAAAATGATTAAAATTAGAGGTTTTTGCAAAAATTAATATTTAAATGTATTTATTTATAAAATATTAAAAAAAAAATTTAAAAATTTTATAATAAAATAATAATAATCAATTATTAATTAAAACATCTTATTTGCATATTGGGCAGCTTTTTTCATTTAAAAGCCAATTATCAATACAATTAATATGATAAATGTGTTTACAAGGCAATTATTTAATATTTTCATTATTATGAAATTCGCTTATACATATACTACAACTTTCCTATTAATTTTTTTTTACATATTTCGATACTTTAATTTTATCAATTTAATCTTATTTTAAACCTTTATTAACTTTTCCATTTCTTTCTTCTAATTCAAGTAATTGCTATATTTAAAAATATATAATTAAATATATAATATATATATATATTTATATATTTATATATTTATATTATTATTCTAGTTTTTTATATTATTTTTTATTTTTATTTTTTTATATTTTTTTTTTTACTTCATATGTCATCTAATCAGGATTTATTATTTATTAATCTTACATAGATTATTAAAGAGCAATTTAAAGCATTTATTCTTCCTATTGTCTAGCTCTTATTGCGATGAGTGTTTGAAAAATAAATTCATTTTCTTTATGTTCTTCTTCATTTTAATTCGAATTACTTCTTTAAACTTAAGATTATCTTATTTAATTATTTAAAGATTGTATTTCAGTTTTTAAATTGTTTTTCTCATTTTTTAAATTTGCATTTTCAATTTTTATTTATTATAATTCTTTTTTTGTATTTGAAAGTTCTTATATTTATTCCTTTATTTATAAATTTTCTTATCTAAGTTTTTTTATTTAATCGTCTTTTTAAAATAAAGCTGAAAGTAAATTATCTTTATCCTTTTTATTTAAAAAAAAAAATATTTAAATAAAATATATAATTTTAAATTTAAACAAATCAATACATTTTTTAAATTTTAATTATTTTCGCACATTGTTTCATATTTTAATAGTAAATCTTTATATATTTGTGTATTTTTTATTTCAATATCTGATGTTTATTATATATTTAATATTTAGGTTCAATTATACTTTAAAAATTTTATTCTTAATTATTTTATAAATATGTATTTTTTATTATTAAATTTCGGGTTTTTTAATTATTATTATTATAAAAGGATGATTATTTTTATTATTATTAAGGTTTTATTGTTTAGAATACCTATTTTTATATTTATTTTAATTTTTAAGACATTTATTCATTATTATTTGTTTATCTTTATTAATCTAATGATGGATTATATAATTACCTTTAATTGTACATTTTAAATAATTGAAATTTAACTTTATATTATTTATAATTTTTTATACAATTAAATAAAGTATTGTAAAACCCTAAGTTATTACTTTTATATATTATTTTTGTTTTGTTTTTTTCTATAATTTTTTTTATAAAAACTTAATTAATAAAAAAAAGAGGTTGTGGGTGGGGGTTGAAAGAAAAATAAATAATATCATTTATATTTTTATATATTAAGTTTTTTAAAAAAAAAATTATAGAAAATAAAACTAAAAATATGAACGAATAATATAATTTATAATTACAAATATATATATGACTTTTATTTAAAAAATATTAACTTATTTTTTCATATATTTTTACATTAATAAATAAATATTAAATTAATTTTAGATAAAAAAATAAATAAAAAAAAAAATTTAAAAAAATGAAAAGTCAATTAGAGAATTCAGCAAAGCAAAATAATTTGCCAAATTCTGAAACACCTTATAGATACGAAAAATATTTGAAAATTTCAGAAATCTTGAAATATTTAAAAATATAAGATTCTAAAAAAATTGATTAATGTAAACATGAAAACTGTTGTTTTTATAATATAATAAACTAAACATTTAAAGCTTTTACTTTAGGATATTCAGCAAATACAATATTATATATGGCTTAATTAATTATTAATTATAATAAAACAATTAAGAGTCCTTTTAAAAATATTTTTTTTGCTTTTTTTAATTAAGAATCTTTCCGATTTGCATTATTTCCTGGTGTTTATAATTTAGTATTATAATCTAGTTGTTGTTTAATGAGAACGAGTTAATTAAATTAACATTTGTAATGCTTTATTAGTGGATTTTTAGCTGGATTTTTATCATTAGCTACTCGCTAAAAAGTTAATAGATAAATTTGGGGAATTTTTCTACTTTCTAGAGCTTTAGATTGTATATACAGGAGTTTTTGTAAAAGGTATTTAAATGTGTATATATATATTATTATAATATATATATTATTTTTTAGGGGTTATATAAAAAGTAATCCTAATCATTATACTTTTCTTTTTATGATTCTTTATTTACTTTTGGGTTATGCTTATGGGAATGAACCTACTATTTTACCTAAGAGTTTCAATAAATTTTTAAGAGGTTTTAGCCATGAAGATGAAAATGAACTTATACATAGAAAATTAATGATTATGAAGACTGATAATTAATTAGTTAGTTAAGGTTTTTAAGGGACTAATTTTAATAAATATATGTTTCTTAATAAAAATAAATGAGTTTGCTATATTTTATATATTAATAAATTATATAGACTTTATTTTGTTGTTGTTGTTTTTTTTTTTTTTTCGTTATTTAAATAGTGTTTTATTATATATTTATAATTTTAATTAAATTGTAATTATTTATTTTGTTTGAGATATTTTTTTTTTTTAAAAATGAAAAAAAATCTTATATAATTAATAAATACTAATAATTTCAATTATATAAAAAATAAAATATTTATATTAAATTTCAAAATTATATGGGAAAAAAAAATAAAAGATAAGAATCCGAATAAAAATCGGAATAACAAGAAGATTTTAATGAAGGAGAAAATGATGAAGAAGAGTAAGAAAGTGATTTCGAAGAAAAAAAAATTAAAGTAAATCCAAAAAACCAGCTCCTAGAAAAAAACAGAGATAAAAAAAATAAAGTACAAAAAAGAAAACAGATAATAATAATAAAAAAAAGAATCAATCAAAAAACAAAAATTCAATGTCTTCGTAAAAAAAAGGCGCTAATAATAATAATTCAAAAAAAACTAAAAAAACAAATAATGATAATAATGAAAACGAAAATAATGATGATGAAGATTCTTATGATTATAAATAAGACTTTATGCCAGGATAAAAATATTAAACTCCAGATGATGATAATGGAATTAGAGTTTTCTATGAAACTTTATATAAATAAAATGCAAATAGTGAAATGGCTATAAAATATTGCCTTGAAAATGGATTATTAGAAGAAGAAGAAGCAATTAAATATTTAAAAAAAATTTCAAAGAAAAAATGATAATTATATTCTTTTTTATTTTTAAAAAAATATATATATATATATATATATTCGTTTTTATATATATATATTTTAGTCTAGTAATTATATTATGTTTATTAAGCATTCATTATTTTTATTTTTTTATTTTATTTATATATATATATTTATATATAAAAAAAATAAAAAAATATTTCCTATTTATATGAATTTTTTTTAAGTAATTATATTAATTATATTTATATATTTATTTTTAAATAAAAGTTTTATTAAATAAAGTACTATAAGAATTATATAAATAATTGTAAATTTCTTTCAAAATACAAAATATTGTATTTATATAAACTAAATATTTTTAGTATATTTTTTATAAAAGTTTAATTTTAATTTTTAATAATAGAATGAAAAAATAAACTATACTAAAAACATATTTAAATCTAAATAAATATAAACTATGAAAAAATATAATTAATAATATAAAAATCAAATAAAATTATTAACTAAAAAAAAAGAAATTTAAAAATATTAAAGTTTTGTAAAAAAAGATAATATAAGATAGTTTAAAATAAATAGAATAACATTAAATTAAAATATAATTATAAACAATTTTAGTTTTTTAAAGACTTTATTTCAATCCATTAAAAATATTAATATTAAAGGATTTTAAAAATTATATTATTAATTTATTATTTATCTGAAGAGAATAATACTTTTAGAATAAAATATTTATTTATAAATAATTAAGAAGAGAAAAAAAAATTTAAAAAATAATATAATAGTAATTAATGTACTATAGTAATAATATTAAATAAACAAAATAAATAATTTAAATAAAAATTATATATATTATTAAAATTACATATATAATTAAAATTATAAATTTAATGAATATAATAAATCAAATGAAAACTTAATAAAATTATGAATAATTATAAACAAGAAGAAAAAAAAAAAATATGAATATATCATAATATAAAACTTCTAATATAAATTAAAATAAAATAATAAATATAAGAAAAAATAATCAATTGTAAGTATTTTTTGTTAAAATAATGTTTTTGATTAAAGATTTATTTAAAATCAGAATAGAATTAAAATTTTACAAAACCAAATTATCATTTAATTAATATATAAGCTCGTAATAAATTAAATAATTATGAATACATATATATTTTTTTGATATTATTTTTAATAAAAAGCTTTCTTTATTTTAATCTAAAATATTAACTTTTAAAATAAAAATAATTTAATTGCAAATAAAATACTAAAAATTTAAATAAATAAAAATTAGAAAATAAAGTAAAAAAAATAAATATAAATATGTTTTTATACAAACACATATATATATTTAAATATTTAGATTTTTTAAAAATAATTTTAATTATAAGAAAACGACCTTTTTTTTGTATTTTTTTTTAATTTCGAACTACTCTTAGGTAAAATAAGTGACTATTGAAATAATAGATAAAAAATATATGGAGATCGAAAGTACTAAAACAAGATTTTAAATTTAAGTTTTGATAATCAAAAAGATAAAGAAAATTCCGAATATATTTTAAATATATGAATTAGTTTAAAACAAAAGTATTATTTTTATAATAAAAGATAACTTTTTTCAAGGAAACTGTATAATTAAATTTATCAAAATGTAAAAAATATATCTTTTGACATAAAGTAAGAAATATTTGTTTAGAAATCCTAAATTATATTTCTTTATTAAGAAAAAATAATATTTTATAAAACAATCTAATCTTAATATAAATGCTATTTATTTGATATTTTAATAAACGAGTTTTTTTTGAACAACGGTTTTTTTAGCTCCTGAAATTGCAAAAAATGAAGAGTATAAAAGATTCCAAAGTGTTTTTGAGCTGCTTTATTTATTTTGGGGGAGTGTAAAAATACCTTTTAGTGTAAATTATTTCAAATAATTATAAAATAATATGTATAACAAGTTATAAATTAATATTGAAAAAAAGTTTTGGTCTGTTTTAACAAAATAAAGAGGGAAATTTTCAAAAATAATATAAAATGAAAAATAAAAAAAAACTAATGAAGAATATTTTTTTCTACAAAAAAAAAAAAAAAAATTAATAAAATTTTGAATATTTTGAAAATATTATATATAATATATTTTCATATAAAATAAAGATCTTTATTTTAATAGTATTTATGTATTTATATGAAAGCTTTAGAATTTAATATATATAATAATTTAAATAAATTCGAAATCTAATATATATTTTTTTATTTTTACTTATATATACTGAAAAATTAATATTTAAAAACTTATTATTTATATAATGAAAAATTATTAAAATTTTTTAGAAAATAAAAATAAAAAATAAATAAATATATATAAATTAAATTTGAAAAAAAATAAAAAATATATTAAATTTATTTTTATTTTTTTTAAAAAAATAGAAATTAGTTTCTTTTATTTCTGGTTTTATATATTTTAGGTAAATATTTACGAATTTTTTTCTTTAAAGTGTTAAGATTCTTATTGTTTTTTAATTTGTATTTAAGTTTTTTAATTTTTATTTAAAATTGTTTGATTTTAATTGAGTATTTTTATGTATTTATTTGTTTAATTTTAAAGCATTTGTTTCTTATCTCTCTATTTTATAAATTTTCATTGTTATTTTAGTATTTTATTTATTTAATATTTTTTATTTTATTTTGAGATTTATATTCTATTTATTAGATTATGCTTTTTTTTTTAAAAAAAAAATATATTATTATTCAATCTTTTTCTTTTCTTTTAAATTATTTCTTATTTATTATAATTTTCAATTATAAAATAAGGTTTTTAATTTATATATATTATTATTTTTTAAAAATATTATTGCTTAAAAGCTATAATGTTTTTATTTTCAGTTTAATTTTTAATATTATTTCTATTATAATAAAAATAGATTCTAATTTGAATTAAAGTTAAAACTAAATTTCTTATAAAGATATTTTGGAATTATTATTAAATGATTAAAAATTATTTTTTTGTATAAATTTAAGAAATATTATCCTATATAATATTATTATGAAATTGATTTTATAATATTTCTTTCAAATAAATAATATATTATTTTTATTAATTCAGTTTTGTAGAATTAGGTTTAATAGAGCTTTAGCATAAATTCATAAAAATTTATTAAATTTTTTAATTAATAAAATAATTTATATATGATTTTAATATTTTAATATTATATCTAAATTTATATAAAAAGACAAAACAAAAAAATAAATAATTAAATTTTATAATGTATATTAATTTTTTTTAAAAAATATCTAAAAAATAGTAAATAAAAGATAAAAATAATAAAATATGTATTTGTATATTTGTATATTTAAAGAATATATTAATTTATATATTTAATAATTTAAATAATTTTATTTTATAATTATATGATTAAATTGTAAAACAAAATTATATTATATTATATTATATTATATTATATATTTATATATTATATATATTATTTATTTATATTTATTTTAAATGTATATTATTTTTTAAAAATATATTTTTCTTTTACTTATATATAAATCTAAATAATATCTAATTAATGATAATTAAATTTATATTTAAATATTTTTTTAATTTATTTCATTAATTTTTGATATAGTTATTATTCATCTTTATTTTTAATGAATAATTTATATATTCATATCTTTTTAATTAAAATATAATATCCTTTTTATTTATTAACTTTATTTATTTGCTTTTATAATTCAATATTATATTTAAATATAGTTATTATTATATAAAATGTTATTTTAATTATTTTTTATTATACTTTTTTTTTACCATCTTTTTATTTTAGATTTCTTTATCATAAAGTCTGAAAATGGAATATTTACTTTATTTTATATTTATTTTTTATTTTTTATTTTATAATAATTATTTATAAATAATTATATTAAAGCGGGATTTTTTGGCAATATTTCTATTTACGCGCATTTTTCAAAATAATTAAATATATAACAAATAGAAAAATACATTACAACCAAAATAAATAAAATATATATATATATTAAACAATCAAAAACTTAAAAAAATAAATTCAAAAATAACTTTAAATTCTAAATAACCTAATAAACTCATCAAAAATTAAATATTTATTAAATGGTAAAAAACAAATAATAAATATAAATAAAAAATCTTATTAAAAAAGAAACATTAAATGGAAGAACCTTTATTAGCAAAAAAATAAAACCAAACACTGACTCATAGTAAAGATAACAATTAATATATTTAAATTATATTCTAAAAATTAAAAAAAGAGAAAGTTAATTAAGTTTATTATTAAACTGGAAAACAGAAATGCAAATAAATGAAAAACCTTAATCTTACTAATATAAAGAAATAATAACCAACAATATAATAGAATAGAATTTAGATGAATATGGTAATAACCTTCAAGGGATTTTAATAAACATAAAATGGCAAAAAAACAATAAATAAAATGGAAAAACGATAGAAGAGTTTGAGAAAATAAAACTTTCTGAAAAATTAATGAATAATGGTATCGTATTTATATGGAGTGAAAAAAATTTATTAAGTTAATTATTAGCTATAATGGAATAAAAGGGTTTTTAATATATAGAAAATTTTATGGTTGCATAATTAAATTCTTAAAAATCATTAGAAATACAAAGAAAGAAAATTAATTAAAATAAAGAAAAAAAAATTACTGATTTTTTTAAAAGATTGTAGCCTAATAAAAGTATATGGGATAGTTTGACTCCTTAATAAATAGTTATTTAAGAAAAATATCCTGAAATTAATAATGTAGTAGAAATTTTCCTTAATGAAGATGATAATTATTTTAAAAGAGCAAAGAAAGTTATACTTATGTTCAGGAAATTTAATAAAGATGCTTAATTAGAACTTAGACATTAGAGAACTTCTGATGTTTTTTTTGATATTTTTAATGAATAAAAACCTGATGGTACTTTTTTCTTTATATAAAATTTATTCATTTTTTAATAGATTTAAGTTAAAAAGGTATGCAATTTATATATAAAATGATTGAAACTTTATTACCGAAAGCTAATTATTCGGAAGATAATAAATAATCATTAAAATTAATGGAATTATGGGCAAATCCTGAAATTTTACCTTAAAAAGGATGGATTAGAATTATTGAAAATGAATAAAATTGATATTTTATACAATTTTTATTTTATTTTATTATTTAATAAAAAATATAAATATATATATAAAATATAAATTATATTGAGTTAGATTTTTATTTAATAAAAATTCGGTTATAATATTTTATTTAATAAATAATTTTTAATTTTATTTATATTGTATTATTTATAAATATATTTCTCAAATTTATTGAATTATTTTAAGAAATTCTTAAATATTATTATAATTAATAACATTATCTAAAAATAAAAACATTTCGTGTTTTAATTTTATTAATTTATCGGTATCATTAGCAAAACTAGATTAATATTTTTCTAAAGTTTCATGTAATTTCTTAATTAGAAATCTGTATTATCTACAATTATTTATCTTTATAATTAATTATTATTCAATGACTTTTTTATATAAATAAATTATAATTATATTTATATTTTACATTATCTTTTATTTGAATTGATTGTTTATTCATCTTTTAATTTGTATATTTATTCTTATATTTTTAAATTTCTAAATTGAGTTTTTATGCTTCATTTTAATATTAATCTTCAATATCCTTTTAATAAAAAAATAAATTATAAATTTTTCTTATTTTTAAAATAAATATACTTGTATTTTTTCTTTAAGATCTTGTATATCATATTCCACTTATTATCTCTAACCAATATTTTCAGTGTTTAATAAATTTTAGTTTTCTTTTTTTTATCTTTCTTATAAATTTATTGAAGTAACTAAATATAAATTTTAATCTTTTAATTCTTGTATTCTCAACTATTAAAATATAAATTTATATAAAAATATATAAAAATATATAAATATATATATATATATATATATATATATATATATATAAATTTTTAATATTAATAAAAATTTACAATTAACTCATTAATTTTTTTTTCTATATCTATTATTTTCTAATCCTTATTTTTTATTTATTCTTCAATATTTAATAGTTCAGCTTTTTTTTTTAATATTATTTAAATAAAATATTTATATATAAAAGTTTATTTTTACTTTTTAATTATAAAATTTCTAATTATAATTAATCTAATGATTTTTCCACTGTCTGAATAGAAAAGTTTTTTATAACTTTACATTAACTAAGTTTACAATTTATTTAAATTTTTAAGTTATTTTTAATCACTTTCAAAAGTTTCTGTTAATGAAGGGTCTATAATTTACCCTTAATTATTATTTTTATGAAGTTCAATTAATTTTATTCTTCTAAATAACTATTAGGTAAGTTTTTTAATATTATCAAGGTGTTCTTCTCTTTATTTATTATTAATAATACTGTCTATTTCATGATTTAATAATATTCTTTAATATCCTATTTTTATATTATATTTTTTTTAAAAAATAAAAATAATATCAATTATTTTACATATTCGTATTATTTTATTTATTAATATATACTTCTATAAGATTCTAAATTAATTTCATGTTTTTTAATAATGAATTATTTTTCATCTTCAAGGTTTTAAATTTCAAGTTCTAATTCTTCTATAGTTTAATTATTTTTAGTCCATTATATTTATAAATTTTATCTTTTTTTTATTTAAATATAAAAAAAAAATATTAATATATATTTATTAATATATAAATATATATATATATATATATATATATATATATATATAATCTTATTTACATTTCCCTATCTAAATTTTATTAAATTTCAATATATTATAAATAAGATGCTCTAGTGTCATTTTTTTCTCTAATTTATTCTCTTAACTAATTAACATTTTCATTTTTTTATTCTGTTAATTTGTTAATTTTATCTCTTAATTTATCTCTTTCGCTTTCTATTTCACTAATATGTTTATTTTAATCTAAAAATTCATTTGCGAAACTAACCATATCGTTATTATTTTTATCAATAATATTAATTTTACAATCATCTAATAATTTATTATTCTTATTTATTGTAGAATTAGTATTTTTCATATATTCATTAATTGTTGATGCATGTTTAATTGTTTATAAAATATTTTCTACTAATTTAAGTAAGTCATTACTTTTTTCCTTGTCAGTTAATTATTCATCTATATAAAAATCAAATATTGTTTAATCTATAGGCTTAAAATGCTTTTCTATTTATTCATTGAATATATTTTAGATGTTTATAGATCCTTACTAGAAATCAAATATACTTGTAAAGTATTCAGTTTTTTATTAAATGAAGTCTATTTAATTTGGAACTACTTTTTTTTAAAAAAAACAAAATTAATAATTTTTTTATATTTTTTTATTTTATTTTTTCTTACTTTTGTGTTCTAATTCATCGTCTTTACGAGCGTAATTTCCATAGAAAAATAATACTATTATTGATATAGTTAAAAATATTATTAGCTTATATTCGCTTATGTATTCTTTTAATCTGTCTATTAAAGATTCGTTTGGGTTTCTTCTAAAATTTTATAATTAAGCCATTTTTTTAATATTTTTATTCTAATTTTTTTATTTATTTTATGATTAGTTTTATTTTATTGTATTTAAAATTGAAATAATAGAGGAAAAAAATATTTTATAATCTTTACAAATTTTTGTTTTGGCTCAAAAATATTGCTAAATAATAAATTAAATTTAAAAAAAATAAAAAAAAATTTAAATATATAATGAAAATTCAAAAATTTTTTTGTTATATATTTCTTTTTTTAAATTTTGTAAAAGTTATTTAAAAATATAAGAGTAATATAAAAAATTAATTTAAAAAAATTATATATATGTAATCAAAAATTAAAAATACAATACGTTTATAATATAATTTTATTAATAATTAAATAATATTTAAAATATTTAATTTTTATAGATCATAATATAAATCTAATAAATTAATAATTTATTGATTTAGATAATGTTAACATATTTTTTTAAATAAAATATAATTAAATAAATAAAAAAATTATTTATTAGAAAATAAATTTAAAAATAAAAAAAAAAAATAATATGATTTTAGTAATACAAAAATTTAATAAAAAATATTATTAAATGTAATTAATAAATATACTAATATAATGAATATTTTATAATATATAAAAAATAAATATTTTATTTGTATTATAGTTAAAAATATAAATTATAATAATAATTTTTTATATAAGAATTATAATTATTTATAAATAAAAATACAATAAATAAATATAAAAATATATAAATATATAAATATATAAATATTTATTTATATTTTTAATTCATTTTACATTTTATATTATTGATATCATATCATTTTAAGTCAAATCTCTTTTTTCTTATTTAAAGTTATCAAAAAATATTTATTTTTTATTATTATTATTTTAAAAGTCAAATATTATATTTAAAATCAATATGTTTTATTTAATTTAGTTTAAGTATTCTATTTTTTTTTATTATTATATTTTTTCTTCTAAAATACGAGCGAAGCTATCTATAACATTATCAATTGTTAGTTTTTTTATTATTATTACGTATTTATTAATTTATGTATATAATTATATATAAATACAAAAGTTTCATCATTTTAAATTTGTTATAAAATTTCTGCTTTAACGAATTCAGGTATTTAAACTTAAGAATAATATTTAAATAAAAATTAAGCAATTGTTAAATCAAGGTCTATAAAAAAATAAAAATATAATAAATATATAATTGTAAATAAAAATAAAAAATAAATATTTAAATATTATATATATATATATATATAAATATATATATATATATATATATATATTTATATATATATATATTTATATTGACCTTAATCAGTTATTATTATTGACGCTTTTCCTTCAATTTTATATTTATATTTTAATATCTTTTATTTAATTAAATAAATTCTTATATTATATATATATTTTCCTTTAAAATTTTTTTTTTTATCTTTTTTGTATATTGAATTTTAAAGAAGTATTTGCTAAGACCCATAATTTATTTTAAAATTAATTTCTTATTAATAAAGTTATTTGGCTGTTACAAATAAAATTTAGTTTTCATTATAATTTTATATTTATTTATTGTTTTTGATTACTTATTTTATTAAGTTTTCGTCTCTTTTTTATATTATTATTTAATCTATTGTAATCATATATTTTATGAAATAAGTTTTTTAAATTACCAAATATTTAATGGTTTTATCCATCATATTTGATTATTTTTTCGCCTATAATATTTAGTTATATTAATAAAGAATTATTCATATTTAAATGTTTATTATTATATATATTTTTAAATTATACTACTATAAAAAGATATATTTTTTTTTTAATATTCTTTTACCTTTTAATTATTATAAAAAAAATAAAATTAAAAATACAAAAAAAAATAATTTTTTATTATAATAATAACAACTAAAAAAAAACAAAATGACATAAAATAACAATAAAATAAATATAACAGAATATCTCTAAAAACATACTTCATTTAAAATTTAAAATCAATAAAAAGTTTCACAAATTTAAAACTAAAAAATATCATTATTAAAAAATAATTCTCGAATTTAATCCACTACAATGGAAATTTCCCAATCAAATATGCAAAAATCGGCCTCTTGTTCCAATTTTTCATCTTTTCATAATAAATCTCATCACTAAACAGAATAAAATAAACCAAAAAAATCCAAATCGTTAATCCGAAATTTATCAAAGTAAGAAAAGAATCTAAAATACCATCAAATACGTCATCTAAGATTTGTAAAAGTACCTAAAGAAAATCAAAAAAAAAATGAATTCATAAAACTATACTAATTCATGAAAGCAAATAAAAAATAAATAATAAAAGAAATCCGAGAATACATATTCCAGCCTGAAAATCTAGAGTATTATATAAGAGAAATGATAGAAATAGTAATAGAAAGCGAAGATGTCAATTTATTTAATAGAATATTGCTTTTTTGTGTTGATATATATATAGCAGCAGGGAATATAAATAAAGCTGCTTTATTATGTAATTAAAGTCGTATTTCCGTAAATATGAATTGGGAAAAATAGGAAGAAATAAAGACTTTTATATATAAAAAAATGGGCGATTTGTGTATTATAGGACGGTTTTTTGAAGAAAGTATTTAATTTTATAAAAAAGCGATTGAGTATAGTTGGTATTCGAAATAAAAAGAAATAGAAATAGAACTTTATGAGAAAATTTCGATAAGCTTTTTTTATATTTAAGATATGGAAAAAAGCTTACTTTTTTATAATAAAGCATTGCTTTTTTAATATGAAGACATAAATACAAATATGAGAAGAATTTCATATGAAACTATAAGTTTTAATAAAAAAAGTTAAGAATTTTTATAATGTGGGGTTCAGGTTATTCTAAAACAATTGAATTTAGAAATGATTTTGGATGAAAGTGAGCCTTTTAATGTCTCTATTTAGGAAATTATTTAATAAAATTTAAAAGATATGGATTTCGAGTTTTAAATATCTGTTGAAAATTGTAGCGAATTTTCACTTTTGTAAAATAATAATAAAAAATTAGGACTTGGACCGGTAGGGATTAAATCTTCTTAAAGATAGTTTAATAATTCAAGAATATATAAATTATCTTTAGATTAAAAAATTTAATAGCTGACTTAAAAGAATATAGATATAAAAGATATTATGGTCGAAGTAAAAAATAAAATTATAAAAGAAAAACTTATGAATGCGTAAATAAATCATAAAATTAGAGTTAACCATAATACTAGTAATAGATTGGCTTAAAATTTTGTGAATTTTTCAAAAATGTCAATTTGTTAATTTAATAGAATATATGAAATGTTTGTTTAAAGTTTAGATAATAATTGATAAATAATATACACAAAAAAGTTAAAATAATATATATTTATATATAATTATTAATATATATATTTTTATATATTTTTATATATAAATATATATATAAATATTCATTTTTATATTTTAAAATATAAATAACATTTAAATATAATTAAAATAATTAAAATAAAAATCAAATAAAAATCAAATTTTAATAATATCAATATCATCTTTTAAAATTTTAGATAATGTAAATTAATATTTGAAATTATTAAATTTTTTTTTTTTTTTTAGCTCAATATTTAGTAACTAATTTTTCCTCACTTTTTTCAATAGGTTTTATTCCATCCTTTAATAATTTATTGAACCTATTATAGTTTAATTTTATGGTTTAATTTTCATCTTTATTTGTTTAAGATTTTTTTTATTTTTTTTCACTTCTTTCATATTTTCTTTTGTTTATTTATTCTAATTAATTTTTTAAATCTTAATTTTTTTATTTTAATTTTTAAATATTATGATTCTATATTGTATTTTCTTAATGATATTTTGAACATTTTTATATAAATATGTCTATATTTTATAAATAATAATTATTTTAATCTTTTAGTATTTAAATTTCTCTTTCACATTAATTATGATTTATTTCTTATGAAATCTGTTATTTAATTTGTATATTTTAGGTTATTAAATTTTCTGGATTTTCTTAATTTTGCTATTAAATTTTAGAATTTATTAATTGCATTTCTGAATTTAATTATTATATAAGTTAATTTTTTAATTGAATTTCATTTATTTATGTTTCATTTTGTTAATTTATTTATTTTATTTATTCTTTTAAGACTTAAATCTCATTTTTTAAGATATCTATTTCTTATCTTTAATTATTTTAAATCTCTATGTTTTTATTTTATATTTCAATAATTTCAATTGAATTTTTTGTAATAATAAGTACTCGTGTTATTGTGTTTCAAGCTAATTAAAAATCTAGTCTTTTTCATTTAATATTTCTTCGATTTTTTGATTTTATATTTGTATTTATTAAAGTTATTCTTCTTAAATATATTTAGAAAAATTTAATTATTTTATATTTTCTTGTTGTTGTTTATCAGTATTATTTGTTTATTCATTCAATTGATTTATATCAGTTTATAGTATTTATAATTATTAGATTTATTATTAAAGTTAAAACTTTATATCTATTATTTCTTTAATTTTGTCATTTATTTCTTCTTTTTATTTTAATATTTCTGTATTTTTTGTAGTTATTTTTTCTTTTTATTTTTATAATTAGTATATGTTTTCTTATATTTGTGAATTTTTTTCTTTTATTTATTAATTTATTTCATTTAATTCTTAATTTTTTTAATTTATTTATTCTTATTAATTTTATATTTCTAAAGTTTTTTCAATAATTTCTTTATTTTTTTCATTTAATTTTAATTCATAATTTTAATTTTCTTGACTTTTTTAATCAATTTATTAATTTTTTAAATTAATTTGTTATTCTAATTATTCATTTAACTATAAAAGATTATTATTTTCA
This sequence comes from Ichthyophthirius multifiliis, assembly GCF_000220395.1. NCBI lineage: Eukaryota > Ciliophora > Oligohymenophorea > Hymenostomatida > Ichthyophthirius > Ichthyophthirius multifiliis. Next base: position 69,595 of record NW_004086123.1, read on the forward strand.
TTTAAAATTTCTTTGTTTTTATTTTCTGAATTTAATATTATTTCATTAAATATATTTATTTGTTTTTTTAGTTTTTTTTTCTTTTCTTTTATAATATTAGTTTTACTTACTTCATTTTCTATTTCATTTGATTATTTTATATTCATTTATTCTATATATTACTTTTATTCTTCAATTTGAATATTATATTATTTAATTTCTTGTTCATAATCTTTATCTCTATCTTCCAATTCTTTTTGAAGTAATTCTATTTATTATTATAAATCTATTATTTGGAACTCTTAATTATTTAATTTATCGTTTTATTTAATTATTTACTACTATAAAGATTTATAACCTTCTTCGTATTTTTCATCATATGTTAAATGGACTGTTTTGTTATATTCTTTTAGTTTATTATTTTCTTCATTTAGTATAGTTATTTATTATTGTAATTATTATATACTTTACTATTCCATTTTATTTATTTTATAAATATATTTATAATAAATATATTATAAATCAAATTTATATTTTTTATTTGTATAAAATAAAAAGAGATATATATATATATATATATATATATATATAGTGTAGTATTTTTTTTTTTTTTTCTATTTTAATTATTTTTGTTATTAAGTTGATTTTTTTAATAATTAAATTTATTATTTTTTAGGTAAATAATAAATTTCTTATTGATATTTATAAAAAAGTCGTTTTTTTAGTTTTTTTTTATTTTATTTTTTATAATTGATTTATGATAATAAATTTTGCTTTTTTTTTTTAGTTTTGCTTTTTTTTATTTTTCTAATTGTTAAAAATGTTTAATAATAAAATTAAATAATATATATTAAATAAAAATGTATTTATAATTATATTAAAAATAAATATAATTATAATTTTATCATTTATTTTCAAATAAAAATAAAATAATTTGAAAAAGATTTATTATATATTATATTTTTGCCCCCCTTTGTTTTTTGTTTTTTTGTTTTTTTTCACGAAGGATATTTTATTTAATTTTGTTTTTTCTAAAAAAATTTTGTTAATAAAAATTTAAGAAAAACATCTGTTTCTTTTATAGGTTTCAAATATAAAAATTAAATAATTTTTCTCGGTTCAAAAATAAGAGAAAATATCAAATAAAAAATGAGTAAAATAAAACCAATTATAGTGTAAAAAATATTGATATTTTCTTTATAAAGTATTATTTTATCGTCTTACATTTAAGGTTTTTCATATATTTTTATTTCTTGTTTATTTAACTTTTCATCTTATTCTTTAATTTTTTTATTTTAAATTTAGTTAATTCGAACAAGTTCTTGTATTTATTTTTTTAATGTTTACTTTTTCAATTTCTATTTTTATCTTAAAGTTAATAAAGTAGTTTTTAAGGTTGTACACTCATTTTAAATATTTTCATTTTTTTCTATTTCTTCGAATTTATCTTCCAGTTCTTTTTGTAGTTATTCTATTTATTATTGTAACTCAATAATTTAGCACTCTTAATTATCTATTTAGTCTTCTTATTTTTTATTCTTTTATTTTAAATTCATCAATACTTCTTCATATTTTTCCTCAAAGGTTTAATGAAGAGTTTCCATATTTTCTTTTAGGTTTTAATTTTCTTCTTTTAAAATAATTATTTCATTTTTTAGACTTTCTGTAGATTCGTTTGGATTGTTATCATCTAATTATTACATTTTTATTTTATTTTAAAAATATATATATATATATATATATATATATATATATAAATATATATACATATTTCTATGCAAATAAATATATGTTTATTTATATATATATATTATTTATTTTTTAATTGAATTATATCTGTCTACAAAAAAATAATTAAAAAAGTATTTATATATAATTTTATTTTTATAATTATATATCAATAAATTTAAGTTTTGTATTAATAAAAAATAATAAATATAATGGAACCTTAAAAAGCCCGTTTTTAGCGAAAAAGGTAACGTGCTACAGATTTTTAATACAAAAAATTTTAGGACGAATATGATGATGATGGTAATAAAAAAACAAAAGAAATATATATAAAAAAAAAAGATAAAACAGAAAAATAAACTATGAAAAATCTCCAAAAACAAGAAGAAGAAGATTAAGAAGTTAAAGTATTATAAAATCAGTAAAAAAATTAAAAAAAAAAAAAAAGAAGAAGAATGTTAATAAATAAAAAAAAGAATCAATTATTTCGGCTATATAATAGAGCCATTAAATATGAAATCTGAAAGAGAAAAAGGGGAAATTGACGAAGATGGAAATTTAAGATTGAAGGGAGGTGAAATGTAAAAAAATTAAACATATAAATAAATAATAACTATAAATATATATAGTGATCCTTGGTTAAACTAAATAGAAGAAGAATAATAAAGCATATATAGAAAATTTTATTCATCAAAAAAAGAAAAAGGAGTATATAATGATATAAATGATATAGATGAGAATTAATAAGATAAAATCATAAAAAAAATAAAGAAAAATGAAGAATAATTTGAAAAAATAAATAAATATGAAAAACTCAGTAATGAATAATTAATTGAACAATTAAAGAAATTATTGGACTTTCCTGATAAAAATATAAATGAAAATATTTAAATTATAAAAAATTAATTATAAAGAAATGAAAAGCCTATTGTTTTTTTTAAAAAAAATATGAGAAAAGTTGAAAGGGAAGAAATGGAAAAAAAAATTAAAAATTGGGATGAAAATAAGGTTTCTGATTAAGAATTTTAGATAAAAAAATAACAATTAGATTCTATTTTTGAACTTTCAGTGGAAATTTAATTCAGGTTTTAATTACCGGAAGCATTTACTTTAAGTTTGGTAGATTTATTTGATAAGATTTAGCAAAAAAATAGGTAAATTCAAATAATGAAGGATAAATCAAAGCTTAATTAACTGATTTGGATGCTATTCCTCAGAATTTATTGGAAAAATTAGATAAAGGAGAACTTAATGAAGAAGAGTAGGAGGAAATTAGAAGAATACTTATAATATAGAGAATAAAGAAATCATAAAATAATGATAGTGATGATGATTTAGTTGTAAATAATAATATTATGGATGATTCAGAAAGTGAAGATGATATAAATAATAAAAAAGAATAAGTACATTAAAATTAAGTCTTTTTATAAAATAAAAATTAGTTATAAGATTAATATATAAAATATGATAAATAAGGAAAATAATAAAATGAAATAACTTAATAAGAATAAAAAGACTAAAAATAATAATAATATGAAACAGAATAATAATAGGAAAAAAATAAATAATAAATTAAAAAAACTTAATAATAAAATGGGCCTTAATAAAAAAATGAATAATAATAAAAAACATAAAAATAAGATGATGAGGAATATGATATGTTTGGATGATTTTTTATTATTTTTTTTGGTTTATTTTTTATTATAAAATAATAAAATAGGTATGTTTAAATTATTTAATTTAATTTTTTTATTTTTATTATAATTATAAGTATTTTTTTTCATTTTGATATATAATATTTTTAATGTAAAAAAATTTTATACTTAAAAATAAATACTTTTTCATTATACTATTTTTAACTTGTAATAATATATTGACCGAAAAAACTGTGAGTTAATAAAAGTTATTAGTATTTCTTCAATAAAAATAAATTAAATAAAAATTAAATTTAAAGATTTATTTTCAAATAAATATTATTATTATTATTATTATTATTATTATTATTATTATTATTATTATTATTATTATAATTAATATCTTATTCTTATATTTTTTTTTATTCTTTATAATATTAAATTTGTTTTTTCTTTTATTTTATTTTTTTATAATCTTTTATATCATCATTAAATTATTAAATTTATTTAAAAAAAATATTTTTTCTTTTTTTTAGTTTATATTTTTATTATCTTATTTTATTACTTTGAAATTTAATAGTCTTACATTTTTTATTAAAATAATTTATTAAATAAATATTTTTAATACTTTATAATACGATATTCCTTTCATTATTAAGAAATTTTTTTTATATTTTTAAATTAGAAAAATAATTTGTTTAATATTATTATAATATTGGTATATTAATTTGTATTTTATAATAATTTTTTTTTTTAAGTTTTTATATTTAATTATACAAATTAATATTTTTTTATTGTATTATATTTTTTTTTATATATTATTATTTTATAATATATTTTTTTTTATTCTTTTTTATTTCTTCTTATTTTTCAATTTATATATTTTCTTCTTCTTTTTTTTTTTATTATTTTGTTGATTTTTTTTTCAAATTATGTGATTTTTTAATAAATTTTATTTTATAAAAATTTAATTAAGAAGTTTAAGTTTTTTATTTACTATAAGAATCAATTATTCGAGTTTTTTTTGGTATAAGTATTTTAGAATTTAATTAATATCTTTTTTACATTATTTTATGCAAATTTATATTCTTTTATTCAAATCAAAATTTAAGTTATTAGCTTTAGATTATTAATTAATTCTAAAAAAAACATTTTAAATCCCTATATTGAGCTTATTGAAATTTTTATTAATTTAAAAAAGAAATATTCTTATTTTTATTTTAGTTTTTTTTAATTTATTTTTTAGAAATTTAATTATATTAGCATTTTTATGGATATTGAAATATTTTTTGTATTTTTATTTTATACGATATATATTGTAAAGCTTCTATTATAAAGCTTTTGATAACATTTATTTATAGTATAAAATAAAAAATATATCCTCAAAAAAATATTTAATGTTATATTTAAAATAAATATGATTGAAATATTTTTTTATATATATAATAAATTTAAATAATTATATATATTTCATATTGCTTTAATTATTTAGATTTAATTTTTTTTCTATTCAAAATAATTAATTTCAGCTTTTTTATTCAAATAAATTATTTAATAAAAATTATTAAATTTTATTAAAAATAAGAAATCTTTGAAATATATATATATATATATATATATTTAGTTTTTTTAATTATTATAAACTATATTGTATTTTTTTAAAGTTCTAAATATATAAGAATTTCTATTCTTTTTTATAAAATATTTTTATTTTATAAAATTATATTAATTATGGTCTTTTTAATAATAATAACGGAGACTATTTAGGTTTTTATTCTTTTATTTTCAATAAATTTAATAAATTATTTATTGATTTAAATATATTATATATCTACTATTTGATTTCAGCTAGTCACTAATTTATTACTTTAATTATTTAAAGCAGAATATTATTATTCTTTTAAAGTATCTATATATGTATTTATTTAGATTCATAAATTATATATAATTTATAAATAAATTTCAAATTATTTTATGTAAT